>NW_010391396.1:99467-117359 GCF_000710305.1 Buceros rhinoceros silvestris | reverse complement strand
CGGCCCTCGGCCGGCTGCTGCTCCTCTCCAGGCTCTGCCAGGTGCCAGCTGGGGTCCTTGTGGTGCAGGCGCTGCTCATCCAGCGCCGAATCTACAGCTGTTCCCACTCCTCTGTCTTTTACAGTGGCTTTCCTGCGTCCTCTAATTACCCTTGGGTTCCAGATACTGGTGAAAAGTGAATATCAGAATATAAATTCTCTGCTCTTTCTACTCTGTGTCAGTGATAAAGCAAGCGTAGCTAGTTTGTTTTCTGACTTTATATAGGTGATGAATGAGTTTTATTTCTTTTGGTTTTGCCTTTTCTCCACTGTTTCAAAGTGCCACGCATTGTGCCAGAGGCCTACAGGTTTTCTGAGCAGAGTACCTACAAGCCGTATATTGCCTGAGTTTTTAATATGTCTGTATTTAAATTCAGATGTTACACTTGTGAGGCAATAGCAAAATAAAAGAAAACTCATTGAGGATCAGAATTCCAGACAGCACGCATTAGAGATGATAAATAAAGGACAGCCAGTCAAAGAAAGTATAAAACTGATGTACTGTCGGCTTGAATGCTAAGGCTGTCATCTGGATCATACTAATTTTTCAAGGTTTTACCATTCTCTTGGGTTCTTTATTTCTGTTTGAGAGAAATCTTGCAAGATGCTTTAATTGGATTTTTTCTTATTATAGCTTTTTATTAGGTCATTAATCAAGCTTAACAAGTTATATTTTTAGATTCCTCGCTGGCAGTGCTTGTCTTTCTGTGCTTTATATTTGAAGTACCAATCTGTGAGGAAAAGGTATTCAATGTCCTTTGCTCCAGGAAAATATGTTTTACATTTAACAGTTATTTGGGGTTTTAATCATTAAAGGACTGTGCTAAAACAAAATAGGAGATGGTTCTACCATCGCTTTCACCTGCCCTCCCCACCCTGTATCCCTTTTGACCCTGATCTCTGTTGAAAGGGTTGGGGGAGTAAATGTAACTTCCAAGCACCGTCCCTCCTGTGTCTGCAGTATTTAGCAAAAAGAACTCTTTCCACGCTCAAGGATTTGTTGGTCACTTTCTGCTGTAGGACCAGAGATGACTTTAGACAGTTGAATAATTGTGATATTCAGGCATATTGCAAGTAGCAGAAATACAGAGCTATGCCTACCACGGGATTTACCGGTTTCTCTTGTACTGTTGTTTCAAAAGTGCATTGTTGTAGATCTTGGTTAGTCTCTGTTTCACTGTTTGTATGTGCATGCATATGCTGACAGGCTCTGTGTTTCCTGAGCAACTGCAATTTACGCATTTAATCACAGATACCCTCCCCTGAACCTGTGGAATTTGATCTTGGTAATAATTAGGGGTCAGCATGTCAGGTGTTATGCCACAGATGTTATCATGCTGCTTATTTAGAGAAACAGCTATTGTGCTGAGAATACTCAACAATACTTTGCTAAATAAATCATAACAATTTGTTAAATATGTGGGTTTTAAATACCTATACAACCTTTATTAAATACTCAACCTTTCCAGGCCCTCCTACCGAGGAATACCAAGTAGAGTATTCCCATGTGCCAGGGCTGAGCTGCAATTGCTTCCAACTTTTATTTATTCACTTAAGCCCAAAAAGCTATTACAAAAATGTCAATACTATTCCTACTTGCATTTTCCCTTTTTCTTTGGTAAGACTGTTGATCCTAGCTAGTAATCCCTTCCAGAGTTGCTTTTGCTTGAACAAATTAAATTTACAAACACCGAAGCAGAACCAAGCTATTCCTTCGCGCTCATGCGCAGGCTGTGTGTGATCCCTTTAGGCCACAATACCACTTTGAATACTTAATGTTGACTTGTCAAGTTTCACCAACTGCACAGTGATATGGACAGGATTAAATCTGGGTTTCTTTCATTGGCTCCCTTGCCAGGCAGTAGCAGGGTGTGGAGGGCTCATGGTGGTTTACTCTGTTCTGCCACTGCAGAGCAAATAACAAGCATATTAGTGAATCTGCTGACATTTTTCACCTTGATGCAAATGAGAACATTTTTCTAGGTCTGAAACGCATTGTCAAGGAGCATTCTTGTCAAGGTTGTATAGTATATAAGCAGAAGTCATTATGTTTACACCCAGAAGATATTTTGATGGTGAATAAAGGGCTGACCTTCATATCATACCATTTATTAGAACAAGCTTTCTAGTAAGCTCCCTATAATGGCTCAAAATAAGGTTAACTGTTTGTGTTCCATGCCTGAACTGGTGAAGGAGTTGGACTGTTAAAGCTCTCAGGTAAGTTGTGAGCTGCTTAGCTTTTCAGCTGCCAATGGTGTTTTGGTTGAAAGGTAACTTTTAAGATCGTCTGTTATTTTTGTTGCTGTTATTAGTTGTAGAAGGTGCTTTAACTGGAATATTGTAAAGTAACATATCTGTCAGACAATGGATATCCTCCAAGCTTTTTTTTTTTTTTCAGAGACTGATACCAGACTGCCTTTGCTTTCTGACTGCCCAAAGGAAATTACAATGTAGTGTACTCATAATTATGTTATCTTTTATAGCTGCACATCTTTTTTATGACATTGTAGATGTTCAAAGCCCTGATCAATATCCAGAGACTTGCTGTCCTTTTAAGTTATGTGACTCTGCCAAATTGCAGATAAGAAAATATTCTGGGTGAAACATTACTTGGTTCCATAATTTTTACAATATCTAAAACCAGTTGCCAAGCTTCATTGGATATGAAGGCATTGATTTTTACTTTTTTTGTAATACTTTGCAGTATTGTCAGATAGAGTCCATCTGTTCTCATCTAGCATTGTCTCTTCTGCTGAAGGAGTAGTTTCATGTTTCTAATAATTGCTGCTGTTCTTGTTTTTTGATGAATAGTATATTTAGCAATCTGTACTTCATGGCATGAAATATTAGAGTGTCTCCTAGTCCCAAAGTATGCAATGAATATATTAATATTTAACATACCTGTAAAGGCTTATTGAATTAATTTGATATATGAATCTGAGGTTTTTTTTCTATTTTTATTTTCCCAGTGCCTTGTTTGGGAACTTTGAACTTTAGGTAAGCGGAAACAGATTAATACTGGACCTCAGTGAACCTGTTTATCAATGACCAGGTGGGGTCCTGTTTGTTAAATAACTGAAAACAAGTGGCTGACTGATCTGAAAGTTATTCATTTAAAGATGTCTGTTTATAACGCATTTACATTGAAAAATTTGTATTTCAGCTGTTGCAGTGTAATGCACAGGCTCTGAAAATACTGTGCAAACCTGTGATGATTGATTGACCTTTTAGGCACAGGGTTTGCCATGTTTTCAAGGATTATTAGCCTTTACGGAATTGCTTTGTGAGGATTTAGCAATCTTTTCTTGTTCACACATGCTTTCAGTGACCCTAAAAAACTTTATCAAAGGGAGCTGGTAGGTAGGTGAGCCTATTTAAACCAATCCAGCAGGCACATTGTTGTCGAATTAAGCCTCTGTATTAATGGTGTTTTAATAGACTTTTTTTTTGAGAGAAACTCTGCATGCCTCTTACCTTAGTTTATTACTACTGGGATGACTATTGAGAAAGTTTTTATAGGAAAGGTTATGTTAGTCCTCAAATTTACACCTGACCTATTGACATAAAATTGGGATCTACGTGGAACCTGATTAACACATTAATACTTACTGACAGAAAATTATATGTATATAGTCATTCATAAAAGACGTGGAAAATTAATTCTGTGGCTACACTTTCTTGTGTCATCGAGCTCTTCCATAAAACTTTGCATACTACTAATTGTAAAGGACAGTAGTTGAAGTTCATTCTTGCTAAAAACTGCCTCTTTTTGTTCTACAGAGATCAGAAAATGTAAAAAAACCTTCATCATCATAACCATAATGCTGAAATAAAAATGTGGTCATGGATAGTAGATTACGACCCAAAGGAAACAATGTGAACAACACGGCTGCAAAGAGGAATTTTAAGTAATGTGTGTGAAACTGTCAAAATGAGAGTCGCAGCTGAAGGAGGCAAGCCAGCAGTCTAACTACAATCAGTATCTAGCTTCAGTGAACGATTACGGACTGCTGGACCTGGAAGGAAATCCAGACAGCGTGACGGGGTAACTGCAGTGTCTTTGGGTGTAAATTCTAAATTTACGTCGTGTGTATCTTTCTTGCCATTTACACAGAGAGTAACTGGTCTTCTTTTTTCACAACCTATCAGGCAAAGGCTGCTCTTAGTTTATGAAGAGCTCTTGTTAAGTCCTTGCAAATAATTTATGCATGTCAATTAATATTGGAGGTTGTTTAAAAAGTCGGGAGCTGGTGAGAGTCAGAAGTGACCAAAAGAACAATGTATGTTATCAAACAATATGATTAGACAAGGAAGCAGGCTTATGAATAAGTAAAAAATACAGAAGAATAATATTAGGGTACTTTGTGAGCACTGAGCTTGCCCAGCTTAGAAGACGTCAGGCCTAGAGTGGAACAGCTGTGTTTACAACATTTCAGGATAGTTTCCTTATCAAATATTAGTATGTGGAAAAGCCTTGGTGTGAAAACTTGGCAGTTGGTCCAACAAAGGAGTCTTCTTCTCCTTGCAGTATTTGCTACAAAATTGCTAAATAGCTCAAAGTAGTTTCAACACTGCAAAAAGAGCTGCTGAAACCCCAAAACCAGCTGAGATAGATTTACAGATTGAAGAATGTTTTTTTTATGTTTAGGCCTGATCTCTTACCCCTTGCTTAGGCAAAACTTCTTAGGAAACCTCAAAGTTTTCCTGACAGTGTAGGTACATATGAAACTGATGGTGTAGTAGACAGCTATTACACTATTATCCCCTTGTTTTTTATTTAACCCTTCCCAAAAATATCTTTATGTTTTAAAAATATCAGTTATTCTTAGTGGACAGTGAAGAACTGAAGAGTACGTGTTTTCCTGTGCTCAGAAGAGATGAAATAAAACAAATCAGCTACTGCCTCTTCTCTCACCACTGCATGCCTTGCTTAGGCTCCGCTAAGGCATGTGTGTCATACATCTGCTGGGAGTGCTGCGTAGGGCATGTGTGGAGAGAGCAGGCTTCCGTAACGTTGTAGCCTGAAGAAGGGGGGGGTGGTGGTGTTATTATTTTATTTCCTCTTAGCACGTCTTGTTGTGTTTGCACTGTGTACAACTTTGGAGAATCTTTGACTTCAAATTCAGAAGTATTTGTCTCGAAATACATTGCAAAATTCTAGAAAAGACTAGCAGAGGAAACAATGTAAATGTAAAGACTTTTTGCCAAGATGTAATCCAAGACACAGAGTGACTTTGGGCAGAATGGTCAGACTGCAGCTGCAAGAGCTCTAGATCAGATGAGGAAGGAAGTGTTCCAACAGACGTGATTTACAGTAGCAGCACAAGCAGCCATATGCTTCCTGCAGTTTTCTCCAATTTAATAAGTATTTGTAGTTTTGTTTTGGGTTGTGAGAATATGAAAAAGACCAGATAGGTCTGCATCTTCGTGGGGAGACAATGGGGATTAATTAGGTTCCTATTTTGTTCATCTGATTTTGCACTTGAGGAAGATGGGGTAGCAGAGCACATAATACATTGACCCAACTGATCTGCAAGAGAACAAGCGTTTAAAATGAGGTTTGTGAATATTATTCAATTATTTCAATATAATTGAAATACTGTCCTCTGGTGAGTTACAGTGAGCTCTGTAGTTAGACAGCGCTGGCACTTGTTTTCCACTGAAAGAAAGAGAAAAGTTGTTAGGCAAGATGAAACTGCAGGGAAGAGTAGGTGTACTTCCCCAGCTCCTAGGAATTAAATCCCTCTCATGTTAGATGAATGCTTAAATACATGAAATTTCTCTTCTTTATTTATCTTTCTGATAAGCTATTGCTAGAAGGTTGCTATAGACTTCAGAAAATGGAGAGAATATAGGGGAACTTGAGAGGTGCGTAGTACGATATTTACACTTAACCTACACTGTGGAAAAGTTTGGAAATCAGAGAGGTCAGTTCCTTCTACTTTAAGTGTATAAACTGTGCTTTCCTTATCTATGAAGCAAATCTGCTTTACTGAATGTCTGAAGCCTTAACAGAATAATATGGGTTTTTTCTATGTCATGTCACTTAAGAGAGCAAATGACCATCTGCTAGATTGTACTTTTCAGCCTGTGGCTGTGTATGCTGCAGTAGTTGATTTGGTGTTCTGTAAGAGTCTCTCTTTGAATTGGCTTAATGATTTATGCTACCAAATAGTTCACACTTCTGAGTATGAAACAGGCTAGAATTTTAGACTGGCGACCTTTCTTGTCCTCATGTGATATACATGAGGGAAAACAGTAGTGAACAGAAAACAACTGGTGGAGGGAGTTCATTTTTTATATACGACATCTCTCAAAGCACCTTTGGGTTTGCTCAAGAGGAAACTCCAGTTTAACCACTCTAGCATCTCTTAGACTGCCTCTTGGGCAGTTGGGCAAGCTCTGCTGATGATTGGACTCAACAGCTGAGTGTAGGGGAAAGGATCTCAGTGCTAAACTGATCTGGTTTTGAATCAGCAGGGAATTACTTCAGCTCTTTAGCAGGTAGGAGTAGCTTAGGAGTATCTTCACGTGAATTTCCATTTCTGTGTTTCAGAAAGCTATTCAAATTGCCAGGAGGGATGATGTAAGATATTAAAGACTTTGATTTGGTTCCCACTTGGCCAAAAAAATCTAATATAATTCCAGATAAGCTGTATGGTTTCTGTGTGAAGCCCTATGCTGATAAGGCAACACAAGCATTTTGGATATAGTGCTGGAGCACAAGAAGGCTGTTCTTGCCTTCAGCTGTCCTCTCTGCTTGATAAGAGTTCGTGGGTAGATTGGAGCAAATCTCCTTTGATATCTGTGTGCCTTTTTAGTGCTTTGGAAGCATTCCCCAAGAAGATTCATGATTCCTGTGCTCTAGCAGAACCAATGCAAATTGCTCACAAGGCAACAAAAATTGGCCGAAGGTTCCCATAAAAATGTGCTGCTGATGTGTGGATGCCTTTTAACTTTATCCTTATTTTGATGTGCACACCTGCATGCAAATACGTGCCTGATAGGAGTGAGAAAAGGAGACAAAAGGAAACAATAAAAGCAAACACGGTAACTATGAACCCAGATTTTAAAAGTTTGAATAATCCCCTGGTTATGCAACATATTTAAAAGTATGATCTAGTTAATAAAGCATTTTTTCTCATTATTATTTTTAGAGTACAAAAAAGCAAGTGATGTACATATCAGTACAGAAGCTGAAGGAATGAGTCTCCAGTAAAAGTATGGCCTGAAATTCTAATGGCTTTAAAACAGAATTGTGCCTGTTTACAAATTAATCAGTTCTTAGGTAACCTAAATGCAGAGTGGAATGGATACAAACTATCTCGCAATTGATCAAAAGGTAAATAATGACAGGTACTGCTGCATACTGAGGAAGCTCAAAATGAGGAAATAGCATTGGTAAGCTGCCTCTGGGGACTGAGATTGGCATAATTGCTAAAATAAGTCTGAAACTAAGAAATGAAGGGTAAGGCTGAGAGATTTTTGGACTTCTCAACCGATCTCCTGTAAACAGAAAACAGAAAAAGTGAGTTCAGGTGTCTTCCAATGATGTTGGGGTTAGCAATGAGCAGAAACATGGGCAGCAAGAAGAGAAAATAATGTTCAGCATAAAGTCAGGCAGGCCAGTCTGGTCCAGCTTCTGCAGTGTGATGGACAGATTCCTTGTTGGGGCATGTTCTGCGAGCCCTGCACTGACGGATGCTCCCCTGAGGGAGACACGTTGTGCCACTGATCCTGCCTTGCCTCTGCAGCTGGGCAGGGGTAGCCATCTGAACGTGGGAAGAAATGGTCAGATGTTTGGCTGAAGAGAAAAGCAACAGACCAGAGCAGTTCTTCAGGATTATAGTTAGTTGCTATAATCAGCAGATGGATTTTTATTATTCTGGGTAATAATTGATGGGCAGGAGAGAGTAATTAAAATGTTTGTATGCAAATATAATGAGCTGGACCAGCAAAATGTGGAATGCTGGAAGGATTGCAAGAATGTAGTTGGGAAATGGTAATCAAAAAAGATAGAACTGCACATTAATTTCTGAGGCAGATTAAAGAAAGAAGCAGCAGTAGTGTAGCTGTGTTGTTTAAATCAAAAACATTTCAAAGCCAGGGAATGACAGAAAAATACTTTTAATTTTGTTAGTCTGTAGGATAATGTAGGGTTGGATTTGGTTACTAAAAGGGATCTTTTAAAATCATTTTATGTTTTAACATTTTGTGCATGTTTAAAGCTTTCAGTACTACCAGGAGTTGTGACCATATGGGTGGGCAGCTCCACATATGGAAGTATTTAGCTTCTTCAGTATAGCTTGGAGAACAAATGCTAATAATACGGGTTATACTTGCTGGTAATAACTGACAGTTTTTTCACTTCATTAGTAAGAAACCAACTTTAAGGTTTCATTTAAGTAATGAAGATTTTCTAGATGAGCTGATTGAAGAATGTGTGATATATGATTCAGATAAAATTAAGTGATGAGGGTAAAACAAAAAGGTATGCAACGGAGGATTTCAAAGCTTGATACTCTGTGGTTGTGAATGATTAAATCAGTCTACCAAAGAAGCGCAGAAACTCAAATGCAGAGGAGATTTGGAACTTTGTTACTCAAAAATTTGAACACTATCTGAAATTAATATCCAGAACAAAGGAGGAAACATTATAGAAAGAGTCTACCTGGGTGAATAGCCACATAATTAAAAATAAATGAGCAGAATGAAAAAAGATTGCAGAAAGGACAGGCAAAGAAATCTATGCAGAAGAGGTGAAGAGGCATACGAATAAGGGGAACTGAGCAAAAGTCAAGCAGAGCTAGATCTTGCACTGGATATTAAACATGGTAAAATTACCCAGCCTTAAGGAAACAGTTTCGGAAACAAAATGCTAAGAAGAACGTGGGATCATTGTTCAGAGATTAAATGTATGACACTAAAAATAAGAAAATGCTTTATTCTGTCTTCGTTAGAAATGCTGCTACTGACTGTGGTAGGAAATGGAGGTTGCCTAGTAGGAAGGAGTCCACAGGCTTTAAAATAAAAGTCACTGCAGTTGAGATACAAGTAAAACACAAATGGTTTGTTGTAGTGAAGGACGGTGATCAACAGTTTTCTTACCAGAATGAGACCAACTCATGAACTCTTGTATCTGACATCATATGACAGTAATACATGGTGATTAGGGAGAAGGAAAAATGATCCAGGTGTTTGTAGGTGCATTAGTCCAACCTTGAGGCTTTAGGAGAAATTTTGAAGGGAATCCTTCCTGTCCCTGCAAATGCTTGACTGATACTAGCCTTGGTTATAAGCGCTGCATCATGGTAGCATTGCTGGTGTTAGCAACATGCTGCGGGCAGCGCGCACACACTTAGCCTCATCAGGGTCCAGGCATTCTTAGGTGCCAGTTTACCCCACCTGCAGGCTGAAATGCTTCTCCTGAGCAAATTGTATCTTTAGGTAATAATGGGCATATTTTTTTTAAAGTGTCTGAACATGGGTCATTCTAGCATTTCTTCTTAATTCTTTGCTCGTAACTTAATTTTGATACGTAATGGGCAGATCAAGATTTGCACAAACATGGATTTCACTTGTAGGCTACAACTTTCTCATACAAAGTACCAAAACTTGATATAGGTGCAGAAAACAGATTGTGGAGTTTCTGCAAGAAACTCCTCCAACTGATTTATGAATGCAGCTGACTGTGAAATGATCTTAACTTTCTTCTTGAGGATGAGAGAGACAGATTGTGAA
The DNA here is from genome assembly GCF_000710305.1 of Buceros rhinoceros silvestris. NCBI lineage: Eukaryota > Metazoa > Chordata > Aves > Bucerotiformes > Bucerotidae > Buceros > Buceros rhinoceros. The sequence continues at coordinate 107,580 of NW_010391396.1, read as the reverse complement.
GAACTCACTTGAGTCTACAAAGATTTTCCCATAAGAATTGAGTCAACTAGATGAATTTCAAGTTTCATCCTGGAAGGACGAAAAGTAAAGTAGCTTTACTACTAGCACTAAGAATAAATTGAGTTGTAAATTGCAATCTGTTTAGAATAATTCAATTTCTTTCTAAGTTGTATTTAAGCAATGGTGTTGTGAATAAAGTGAAGAACCACAACAGACCTTTCCAATAGGTTACCTGATAAAGGAATTTATTTCTCGACCACTGGAACCAAAAGCCTGACAGAAAGCATCCTAAATACCACATTTTCTGCACTGCATCTACAGGGACTGCAAGGAAAATAGACTCAATGCAAGAATCGAAGAGCAAGTTCACTTGCATGTTGCGACCTGTGCTCTTCCCCACCCTTTGGGACTGTCTGTTGGACTGAGGTTTGAGCAGTTCTTCCCAGAACTGAGGTGGTGGGCATTTTTACAACACAGGTCATTTTAGTATTAATATTAATATCAATTTAGTATTAATCGATTTAGTATTAATTTATTATTAATATTTAGTGTGCTTATACTGTTAAAAATAGTGCTGGAAGAGGACTGTGTAAGGAATAATAAGTTTAGGCAATGCTGATAAATGAAAAAAAAAAAAAAACCAACCCACGGGGCTTTAGAAGTTGCTCAGAGCAGTTTGTTTAATCTTTAAGTTTGCCCAAAATTAAATATCAAATTATTGGTAATGCCTGGCATCCTTTGTAAGAATGCGGTTCAGATAACACTCATCAAAAGAGCTCAGATCACTAGAGGGGTAATTGTGTCCTCTCGGGTAGAATTATTCCATGCTACTGGTATTTCTTCGCAGACTGACATGTTTTCACTTGACATTGCTGTATCCCTGTGAAATAAAGCAAGTTCTACCTTTCTGTGAATATTTCATTAGTGAGCCATCACACTGAAGTATTCCAAAGAAGTATTCCCTCCCTCCTTTTGGGGAAGGAAGGGAGGAATACCAAAGCGACTTTTTTTTTTTTTTTTGTGCTCCCCTGCAGCGTTACCACTTGCTAAGCATTCTTCCATAGCAAGCTTCTCTCCCAGCAAAGAAATAACTCTCAGCTTTGGTCTTCTGGTCTATAAATTAATCCATGTTATTTTTCCAAAGGGCTCTGGAGCAAAGCAGTGGAAAGCTGCTGACCCAGTGTAGCCTTTCTGAGAGTGCTAGATTGTCTGGAACTGGACAAAAATGCTGGTAAGTTAGACTTTCTGTCAGAAAACCTATTAAATATGGCTGGCTCTTTAGTAAAATAAACTTTCTAAATACTAGAATACATAAAATATATATTTTCTGATGACTGGGTAGACTGACATTATTAGTAGTGAACACGTGGACCACGTATTGAATGCAAGGCAGATGCAGGGAAATGTGGTCTCTCTATTTGACCAGAGAATGGAGGGCTCAGCATTCACAGGTGTGTTTAAAGCGGTGGTGAAAATGTTTACACAGAGTTGGTTTGTCACATTTTTGAAGTGTAAAAAGCTTGGATTTTCCATTTACGTGGATAAATGTTTCTATTGCTCGTCATAAGTTTAAGGAGCGTAAATTGAAACAGAAGACTTTATATGGTCTTTTTCTTATTTTAGGTAAACCTTTCTTAGGTGTCCTGTTTGAAGGCTCTACCACTGACAGGTTTTTTTCTAAAATCGTATCAATAGCAGGTGTTCACTTTATTCTTCACTTCTAATATGTGTTTTTTTCATGTCAGCTAGAAAAACTTGGCTATCAGTTTAAAGCATGTTCTTGATAACAGGCAGGCAAGGCCTGGATGAGCTGTTCTCTATTCTTATGTGCAATATCTTGGGTATTCGGAGGGCTCTTTAGTGATCCCTTCCTCTAAGAAGCTCAAATAATTCCTGGTATTTTATTAATCTGTCAGAGCAGGGGTTGCTTCTGAATTTATCTTGGTATTTCTGTCTGAAACAGCTGTGCAGCCTATGCTTCAAATTGCCAGCATTAAATCAACAGTTTTCCTCCTCATTCTTCATCAGTTTGTCACATAGATAAGCCTACTTCCTGCACTAGCAGTCTTCCATTATCCACTGTTCTTGCAGGTTTCTTCCATGTGCTTCTATCAACACCCACAAAGGATTTTTACCCTCAGATATATTCTGTCTTTTTCGCTTTAGGTTTTTTTAACTCCACTGCTTAAGACAATGTCTGTAGATAGCTAATGACTCTAAAAATTGAGTATGTCATATGACTTATTTTGCCAGTGATATAGCTAGGTGGTGTGGACTTTAATGGCTTAAGATCACATAAAGGAAATTAAAAAAAAATGTATGTCAGATAAAAAGAAAAAAAACGAGAAAAATGCATCTTAATGATTTTTGTTATTTATGAAAACTCTAGCATCCAAATTTATTTTCTAATTACTGAAACTGTACACACTGAAACTGTACACATTGGAGAAATGTGAATGAATACACCGTACCCTCCATTATGCACTATGGAGAAAGTGTCCTTCATGATCAGATTTTTACCCCGTGCAATTTAATCATCATTCAGATTCTTCTGTCTTTTTCCTGTTTGCTTGTCCTTAAATGTGCTCCTGTGACGTGTGTATGTAACCTCCATAACTAAGATGTTTTTACTTGCATTGTAAAAAAGTAAAGTGTTTCCAATGCCTGTATTATAATGAATACTGCATTTAAAAGATCATGCCTCCTTTTCCTACGTGCTGTATTGGCAGCAGAGCGTTATAGTCTGTCCTGATACTTCACTGTATAAATTAGACAGCTAAGGAAGGAAGAAGAAAAACAACAGATATAGAATAAGTGACCTGTTCCAGATCACAACACACAACTTTGACAGCAGGAAAAGTAGATTCTCCGCCCAATTCTCAGCTAAATCTGGAGTCAGTTAGGAAAAGGTGAGGTGTTTGGAATTGGCTTGAATTTTGTTGTTATCCTTTTTGTGCTTCTCTACAGAAACAATTATAGCTGTTTACAGTGGCTGTTGTAAACATCATTGAAACGGCTTTTAGAAACTAGTTGTCATTTCAGTAATGTTTTTCTAAAATTAAAAAAATGAAAACAGAATTTTTGCATAGGAAGACATTTCAAAGACTTGCTGGTTTTCCTCCATTAGAGCACAGGCGCAAGTTGAAAAGGGGCATGTGTTTTTCAGTGTGCAACCTCCATGTTGGCACATTGGATACTACAAAAAGAATGGCTAGACTTTTTTATAAGGAATAGATTTACTTGCAAGGGAAAAGATTAGCAAAATCATCAAAACACCTGAAGAAAAATGAATTCAGAAATTAAACAAATGGGAGACTCCTCTGGAAAGGTCTGTAATTGTGCAAGGTGTTTGCAAATAAATACTTTAAAAGAGAGATTTCCTCTTTCAAATCTGTCAGAAGCTGGCTGATTCCTTCTGCTTCCCTATAGCTGCTGCTGCAGGTGCCCCAGGCTTTTTCCTCTAGTGCAGCTGTGCACCACTGAAATAAATGGCAGTTCCTGTGGACTACATCTTTAGTTACTGGTACAAGACTCACTGTAACGTGCAATGAGATATTTCAATAATGCTTTCAATTGGCTATTAAAACACCACACTGCATAATAAAACACAACTGTAGATAGAGCTACCAATGACACTGCTACCTTTGCATTACTCACTTCAAAGAGGAGCTACTATAAAAATTGTAGGGCAGCAAGGAAAGGTGTAAAAAAACCAACCAAACACGCTCACTGGTGTCGTCTCAGTGCTGGCTGTCTTTTCTTCCCCGCTGTCTTTTCTTCCCCGCTCCCTCCCAGTTTTCTGTTTTGGTTTACAATCTCCAGAGTACTCAACTCATGAATGAGCTCAACTCATTTATTGCCTCACATCGCAGGGAGCAATAGTTCATGACTAAGTGTTAAATCTGGAAAAGTGGATTCAAAGTATGCCTGTGCCTTCAAGGAGATCTCAATTATTTCCCCTACAAAGTAAACACCTTGCTTGGGAGAGTGGAAGATGTTGTGCTGTAACAGGAGTGCTTTGCCTTTTCTGTAAGAATGGTCTCTCGATTAAGAATTTGTGCATTAAAGCAGGGGTGAACCCAAATGACGATTGCTACATCGTAAAGCTTGCAGCCTGTTCTGCAGAATAGAAACCAGTAGGATAAAGAAAAAAAAATTAATGTTGAAGAACTGTAGCAAGAAGTTCCCCTCTCTTTCCTACTATCCACCAGTAAATACTAAAAACGAATCACATTTAAATCGGTTCTAATACAGCATGTTTTTCTGGCTTCTCAGGACCTCATCTGGGATATGCAGGATTTATCTGCCAAGGTCTTTGCAACTGTCAAGGCTGCTTTTCTCAAAAGTGGTTAGGGACTCCTTATCTAACTCTGTCTCAGGTAGGATGCCAGTGTATCAAGGCATCAAGATTCTCAGTAAAGAGCAATGCACACCTCTTGAGGCAAGTAAATGGGGAGTTAAAGTTCTGCTGGGTGCTTGGAAACTGAGCCCCACAACGGCTAACAGTATCTGACCCTGGACTTTTTTCTTTTCATATCTGGGTTTTGGTCATTAGCCTATTCTGCTCTTTAAGACTGTTTGCACCTTGTCACTTTTTTCATTTGAAGAGCTTAGCTTGACATCCTGGACCCATGAGGTCTGTAGGATGAACAGGAAAATAGCAGCACTTCAAACACCAGCATATATTTCAAGTGGACCCTGTATACTCATAAAGTGTTAGAATTTAGGATCTTTCCAGTGACAGCCATGGCTGCCTTGTTTAATGTCAGGTTTCTGGAAGATCCTTTCCTAGCAAATGCTGTTTAACCATCTGTCCCTTACAGAGAAAGGAGACACAGGTCTTGTGTTTGAGTTACTCCCTCTCCAGCTGGAAACATTGCCTACTATAGTCTTCATTGTATTTACTAAAGATTATGTGGTACCTGCTTGCGAATAACAAGACCGCATATTTGTACTGCTTTGTTTGTACGGTTCGTGACATCTGCCCAGTGATGGATAATCAAATCTTTCTGAAATCTCTGATTTTTGCAGCGGAATTGCAGTCTCATTTTGCATTCTGGACTATTTATTTTGTCATCAGAACTGTTAAAATTCATAGTAAGTACTTTGTCACTTTGTCACTCTGTTTGTTAGCCAGTTTATCTGGGAACAATTAGGGTTATCTCGTAGATATTTCCAGCATGTTTTTTTGAAAACAAAGCTTTTGTCTCTATTTGAAAACATCAGTAGTTGAAATCTGAACTGTATGCTGCTTTGATAGAACGTATATTCCGGTTTTGTTTTCTGCTTGGGGAGGAATCGTGTTTCAGCTCAAATGGTTACGTACTATCCGTCTGTATTTTGTTTCTGGTAGGTTATTCTACAAGTCTACAGAGTAGTTTTACAGGATAAAAACCTCCTGAACACATCCTAAATATGTTTATGTGTGCATGTTCTATAGATATGTAGATTTACTAGGTCAGAGTATTTGTAATTTAAAGGATTTAGGTTTCCTTATGGTTTAGATAGGATTTTGGAGTGTCAGAAAAGAAATGACTGTGATTACCTTCAACTGATTCTTTGCATTAGTCTCCTTTGATTCTCTAGTAGCTTAAAATCATCAATTATTTCATCTGTTTCTTTATGTATATATATGTGAATACAAACACTGAAGATTAACATGTTTGGGAAAGTTAAGAGCTTGTGGAAAGGGGACATGGATGGTTATTCAAATTTGGCATAATTGAGACTAGAGATGCAAACAACGGCTTTCAGTATTGGTAGCTGTACCTATTTTTTTTTTTTTTTTATGATTTGGTGTCATTTCAAAAATATGTGATTTTAAGGATGAAGCTTTCTATGGAGCTGTCGATATCTTATAGTTCATATTTCTGAAATAATCATATTACATCTTCTTATACTTAACCAGAGAGACCAAAGTGCTTCTCACATGCGGTATTGCGCTTAGCACAAGATCAAATGCTAATGCGACTATCGGTACAGGACCAAACTTTATCTGAGATCTGGGGTGTTGCCATGGCAATTCCAATTGTTGGAAAAAAATTCTCTTTTGTGCCTCTTTCTGACATTCTATAGCAAAATTATTATTATGAAGAAACATGCAACCAAAAGGGAGGAAAAAGAAATCTCTTTTTGACGGTGTAAAACATACTTTCTATCCCATTTACTTTTTGTGGAACACTGAGTGTGTACCCAGTTTATGAGGTGTAATTTTTGCAGATTCAGATACATTTTTATTTCTCAAACTGCCATAATAATACTGAGTGTTATTTCTCCCAAACGTAAGAATTAACATAATAAGAAACTCAGGGACATATATCCCATCTCCTATGCAAAATACAAATTTTTAGTATATTATATTACAGTGCTGATGTGGACCTTTTGCTTTTAACGATACTGCTTACATTAGTTGAAGCGTATCTAAAATACAAAGCTTACCTATGTTATTTATATATATATCAACTATATAATCTATGTAAACTGTAATCAGAATAGCTCATAGTAGCCAATAGGCCAGTCATTTTGTTTCTAGTTATAATTTTTTTTTTACCAATACATCTCACTGAGAGAAAATTGATATGGCTATTGCCTATTCCTTGCTAAATCAATATACAAGAAGCTCTAAATAAAAAAAAAAGAAACAAAACCAAAAAACCTGAACAAAATACTTCCAAAAGAGAAAAAAAATGAAGGGTTAAAGTTAAAATGTGGTTTGCGCTGCAATTCATGCTGAATTTCATTGTGCATTCTTTTATGTAGGAAATGCAGAAAATGGGAAACATTTCCAGAAGAGAACTAATTCTTGCAGTGCTGCATTGCTGCTTTATAAATAAATCATTGTCCTTTCTCTATTGATCACTGGAACAATCCAGTTGAAGAATGCTGACTTAGTGCAGCCCTTCTCAGGAGTGCTGGATTGAAATAAAACGCCAAGTAAGTGGGACCCAGCAGCAGGGACTGGGGAAAACCCCATACTGGTTAGAGACCAGGTTTGGTGCGTAAAATCCAGCCCTTGATTTATTTCTCACCTCCAAAAAAACTTGACAAAGGAGCTGATTTCTACAAGATTTTCTTTCTTTCCTTCTTTCATTCTTTCTATAATGCCGGGGGAGATAATAAATACAAGAAAGTACTAGATGTAATTACTGGATGCTGAAGATCTGTGTATAATGTATTGTGAATATTTTGTAGAACATAAAGATCTTCTGAGTTTAATCCAGTCTTTTAATGATCCCAGTTGATATTTGTGTGTCAAGAAGTAAGGGCTCAAATCCTGGGAACAATACTGCATTCCTGTGAATTGAGGTGGAATATAAATTTTATTTGGTTATCTCAAAGATCACAGCTTGCCAATCTGATAATTTTGTGATGTCTGATTTGTCGTGATTGTTAGTATCAGGCCCCAGGGCTTTCCTGGGAAGAGGAGTTACAGCGAGGAGCTGAGCAATACTATCTGAGTTTGCATATCTGACCGTTATGTTCAGTATAGGATTTCAGAGGCGTACACGTTATGAAATATGGCTTTCACTGAAGCCTGCGGTGGGTGTCCCTATCGGGACTGTACTGTTGGAATGTTGTTATCCAGAATGTCCAGCTAGTTCTAGAATATAAAGTTCTTATTTTTCATAAAATAAGCATTATTGCCAGATACAGGGCTCAACTCATGGCAGGTTTACTCAGGGCCACGGTGATGCATTGCTTTTGGGGCATGTTGTCATCACATAATTTTTTTTTCCTGTTTCCCAGCAATTATGAATACTTCCAGGATGCAGGTCTGTAAAATTATTTATTCCACTGGGTGTTTTGTCTCTAGTGTCACAATCAGGGGCAGCACATGCTTGCCGTATTCTCACCCAGCGTGCAGTTAGCTGGCTGATAGGCAGCGAAGTATTAGCAAGCTTTCCTGAATACAATAGAGACATACGGCTTAGAGCAGAAAAGCTCGATGAGAGGGACTGTGGACTTGAATGCATGAATTGGTCTGAATTGCTTCAACTCCTGCGGGGGCGGCCGAGGATTTCTGTTCCCCGTTTGCCGTCGGTGAGGTGAAGCTGTGGAGCAGGTGGGGGCTGCGCAGCAGCGGGGACCTGCCGGGATCGGCTCCCCGCTGAAC
>NW_010391396.1:89820-99376 GCF_000710305.1 Buceros rhinoceros silvestris | reverse complement strand
TGCTGAACGCACACAGTCAACAGCAAAACTTCCCTCAGTTTGAACTGTAAATCTGGACCAAAAGGACTACAGGGAACAAACGTGGAGGAGAGAAAGGGACTAAACGTGTTGTTGTTGCTACCATGGCAGAAAGCACCTGGCACAGCCCAGTTTCCATTGGGCTGGCAGCTGATAGATAGGCTTCCCGTTTCTTCTCCGAATGTCCAAAAGTCCGTCTGTTCCTGCCTTCTGCCGGTATGCTGAGAGGCCTGTCATTAACATGAACATAATAAACCATGAAGTTATGTGAAATAATGCAGTCTAGTAAACAAATAGCAATGCCGGTGGTGGTATTTTCTTTTTGACAATCTCCTTCTCCCAGCTAAAGCAGAGTCTGACCGCTGACCACTAGATGACACTGTTGTATAAGGACGTGTTCGGCATAATGGCTTAGACAATAAGTAATTTACTTGGAGAACATGTATGTGTATAATTAGGAGTCATCAATGTCTTTCTTTTAAAATAAAATAAGTTTACCATATCTAATTAGATATTTCTCATAAGATGGATTTCATTCTAATTGGGTAAAGCTATGTTACAGTTTTAAAATACAGCAAAGGAAGTATTTGCATTAACTTTCACAGTTTCCATATTTTTTTAGACCTTGCAATAAATGGATCTGATTACACCTTTTAAATCGATGTTTTCTCAAACTGGTATGACATAAATGATTGTTCTGTCATTGTGATTTTACTCCATTGTTTGCAGTCTGTGAGGTTTGTTAGTGATATCTCTTTTAATCTCTTCTGTCTTTCCCCATCCTCTTGATTGTGATCTTGAATCTGCATGTGCTTTCCATCCAAACTGAAGTAATCTATTTAAAGAGCCAACAATGCCACCGTGCATGACTCTAGCTGGCCACAACAGTGCAGGCTTTTCCAGTGAGCTGGAAAAGCTCACTGGCTAGTGAACGACAGCTCTAAAATGTCTGTTGTGCAAGGGGTTTCTGTATCAAAGCATGTATTTCCTATAACTGAGAGATGCTAATGGAAAATCTAGATTTTGCAGATGTCAGACTAAATTCTGCCTACGTAAAATTCAAATTTGGGGCTTTCTGTGTGATTTTGGAAGGTACTGGCTAGTTGATGCCACACCCAGCAAGGGCAAGGCTTACATCCTTACATCCCTTCCCAAAGAAATGTCATTAATGCCTGAACTTGCTTCACCAGGAGAGTTCTGGATATTCCCACTGAAATGCTGTGTCACATGTCAAAGTAAGGACTGCACTCGATTTACAGTTCTTTCAGGTTTGTGGGAGTTTTGATACAGATGGTCTTCCTCAGAGTAGCTCTGGTGATGCCAGGCTGGGACACCCACCACTCTCACCGTGTGAATGTTCCCACCGGTCCATTCCTGCAGCTGTCTGACACATGAGCTGCTCGTAACCATTTCACAGTTATGACCAGAACTTGTCTATTAAATCTTGATGGCATCTTTTAAATGGATTTGAATTGTCTTCTGAAGAAAGCTACTCCTGCAACAAAATAATGGCAAAGTCATTTTAGAATAAAACGTGATTTATTGCTACACTGCGTGTCAGAAATAACTTGTCTAACTATCCCAGTGGTGTGTGGCTTTCTCTGCTATACCTATATCTCGTATACAATATTATGGGCTATTATACAAAAGTCGTATCTCTGTCTTATTTATTGAAGTGTTCATTCACTAAATAAAGCATCTCAGCAATGGTTTAAGCTGGCTGAAAACCTGCTTGAAAATTATATATTTCAGCAAAAGGTTTTCGACAAGCTCTATTTTTGAAGCTAAAGTACTTCAATTCCCAATGACCAAATTCATTAAAATATAAATTAGCCTAAAGAAACAAATAAATTACAATGGTGCATTTGCATATCATATATTTGGTGGGTATAACAGTTTCTTCATGTAGACTAACAGCTTCTGCAATCTTCACAACCCAGCAGCTGAGTAAATGACTGTGGGGCGAATGAGGAAGCCAAGACGACAAGGATGAAGATTATTGGTACTGAATGGGAAAGAATACTGCAGAATTTTGCAGCCTGAATTAAAACCTATGTTAAACCAGATTCCTTCGCTAAGACTATCCTAGCTGATCAATCAGCACAGTGGGTATGTATTCTAACAACAGAAAGAGATTTAAGGAAATGTCATGTTTCAATTGTGTCTTCAGAATTGTAGATAATCAATAATTATTGCAATGAGGGTAAATATGATCTAAGAAATGAAGGTGAAAAGCGATCGGGCTGGAAGAAATTAGAATGGTTTATCTCGGGGGAGTTAAATGATCCACCTGCAGTAAAGACCTTTCATCCACAAAAGACAGCAACAGAAATTTCTCATAAAGTTTGACCTGTTGTTCTGTAAGTAATATAGGAGAGACTCCGATACAGGGTGTCTTGTCAATTCCTTTTAATAAATGAAGCTGAACTGATACAGCTGCTTGTGTCGTTTCTCTGATCTGTACCGGTTCTCTGCTGTATGCCTTCATGTGTATTTCCGTGAATTGCTGATGCACTTGGCCAGTGAGTTTTCTATGACTTCAAAGCCAAGCCTTTCACTTTGCCTTGTGTAAAACATGCCCAGAAGCTGGGTACTGAAGAAAATAAGTAGGGAGAAAAATATTGATTTTAGATGTTAGTATAATCTAAGGAAAATGGTTCAAAAAAAAAAAAAAAGAAGAAAGGGGAAGCTCCTGTCTTCTTCATTTTGGATTTTTTAGCTTTCTTGTTTGTTGCTGGTAGTTTCCAGAAGTTTCTTTTGTAGAGAGGCACCTAGCTCCATAGCTGCAAATATTTCAGTTTTAACTTCTAGAAGGATATATTCTTAAGAGATGCTATTCTGTATCACTTCGGCTTTCCAGGGGAAAGGAAGAAGTGTGGATTGGTTACTCTTCCAGAATGACGGGCATCACGTTCTTCAGCGGCTTTTTGAAAAGGCTTGTGCTTGACATCATAGCGCGCAAACTTTGTTAGCTGTAATATAATTACGTTTGTTAGCTTTTGTGATGTGACTCAGTGTATGTCATTGTGCATTGCTTTGATGAAGTAACGTTAGGAGACAGTCGAAAGAGCCAAATATACGCTTTTTAGAAGTGACTAAGACATTTTGAATCGTATAGGTCAATAGACCTGTATGCTTCTAAATCACCTAGAATATCTTTGAATATATGACCTTTAGTACAGTCCCATCTTTCCAAGCAGCTTCTGGGGTCATCGCAGAGTTTCCAGATAAATTTGTAGTCAAATAAAATTGAGGACCTGCTGAGTTCAGCTTCAAACTGAGAAAGAATAAATCAAAGGACGTGAAGAAAAGAAAGTTCCAGGGATAAAGCTTTTCAAAACAATGTTATTTGACTGAATTATCATATCCCACCAGTTCTTCAGTCACATGGGAACTTGAAGCATGTAAGTCATCTAACTGACAAAGTGTGACTATTGCTACTCTTTGGGAGAATGTTTCAGTAACTCGTTGACCTGCCACTGTTTAAACTTATTGTCTAAAATATCTTCCTCTTTTTTCTTGGTATTGTCAAATTTTTCATAAGTGAAAAGAATTTTAATATTCAACTTCGTAGCATTTGAAACCAGCCTGAAATAGATAATTTTATAAGAGCTTTATAAACTTCATTTAAACTGAATCTAAGGAAATGGGGAAAAGGGTACTGTAGATGAATAATTTGTAAGGGTTTGTGAGGAAGAGACACCATTATGTAAAGGAATGTTTAGTATCAAAGCATATAAATAGCTTTAGCTGATGGCAGAACAATAACTTCAAAGATCACAAATTATTCTCAAATTTTAATAAAAAGGAAGCTACATTTATTCCATTGTGAAGATAAGAATGTTTCAAATCCTGATTTGCACTAATAAAACCTAGGTGCAAATGAGTGCTGGTGAGTCTATATTGAAGTTAAAGGAGTAGTTATAAATGCGAATATTCATTTAAATTCAGAAATGAAATCCAAATTGATCATGTCTGTGACTTTTGTATGCTGTCTACAAGCATACAAGCACTTGAAGTTATCTTTCATGAACATTTGCAAAACGAAATTTTCAATTAGACTTTCCAGATACCTGCAGAAAATAAATTTTTAGTGACATATTTAACTGTGAGATTTGGATTTCATGTTGCATTGCCTGGTTTTTGCAATCTAGTATATGAGATTGTATACCCGAAAGACTTCAGGAACCTTTTGTCTGGATGGAGTGCTTTGGAGCGCTTTACCTTGTGAAATGCAAGATTCCTTGAGAAGCAGGAACAAAATAGAAGATAGAAGAAAATGAGAAACTGTACAGGTTACAAATTTCTATTTGAGGATTTGTGGGGTTTTTTGGTAGTGTTCTGAGCACTGTAGTACAGCATAAAGTGAATCTTAGAGGCAAATTTCTCCTCATTTGTACTGTCAGGAGATTATCACTGGCAAGTTTAAGCAGGATAATTTTGAGAAAATATTTGGGTTTGATTTTTTTTAACAATTTAAGACACACGAATCATGATAGCATGCAATGGCTGACAGTTTGGGGTAACTTAGAATAAGTGGTGTGCATGCAGTGACTGTCACTGGAACTCCAAAACGTGATGTGTGGTTTTAATTAGAAGCTAACTTCAACTAAGAAGCCCTGCCTTTAATAAACCATTTGTATAAAACGGTTCTTATGGTGCATCAAGTTTAAGCATAATCTTGAGCAAGTTGTGACTTGCGGGAAGACCTGAAGCCAAAAAGAATATTCTTGCTAAGGAATGCAATAGAAATGACAGTTCAGCAAATTGTCCATAGCGGGGGAAAAAAAGCAACCCCAGTGGGTGAGAAGGGAGGACGGGACATGTCCTGCTTGGCTCAGGTATATTTGTATTCCCAGAAACAAGGAGAGGAAGGAAGGATGCCTGACACCTCTGTGGACCCAGCAGGATCGGTTCTGGCCTGATGCACAGGGACACTGGGAGGAGAAGCCGCTGGCAGCCCACAGAGGTGCCCCCAGGACCCCGCCGTGGGCAAGCCCAGGGGAGGTGAGCTTGAACGAGGGAAAGGTGCTGCTCAGGGTGAACAGCCTGGGCAAGGTTTGGACCTGTAATTGCCAGCCTGTTGTGCTGCTGAGCTTGTGGGGGCTAGGAAAGGTCCTTATCAATAACTGCTATCTTGAAAGGCACTTTCTAATTTTAGTTTAGTTTTTATTTTGTGAGTTTATCCAATGTTGTGCACTAGAGTCTAACCACTTATTTTGCTGGACTAAATGTGTCCTGATTTCATCTTTTACCTTGTCAAGTGAATAGCGTATTCCCTGTGGTTGATTTAGGGCACTTTCTTATTTGGGGAGCAAAGAAGTTATGTACGTGCTAGCACACTGGTATTCCTTCGGAGCAGGGGGGTGGTTTCCCACCGAGTTCCTAGAGTCACCTTGAGGGCAGGTGACAGGCAGTGCTGGGTCCATCTCCCTTGGCAGACATAGCCAGTGCCTCTAACAAGCAGCAGGCGAGGGGGAGGTTGTTTATGATGCATAAGGTACCCTAAGAGGGTTGTACGGCTCAAAAGAAATCAGATCAGGTTTCTGAAACTGAGACAACTAAATTATTCAACATGAACAGTCTTTGCTTGCAAAGGTACTGAGTACCTTGAATTCCATGTTCAAATAGTTTGCTAGCTAAAATACTATTATTTATTGGAGGAAATTTGTGAGTAATTTAAAGCCAGGGATTATCTGGGAAGTTTTCTAAGTGATTTGTAGACAATTTATAAACAAGAAAAGAAGGGTGAATAAATTATTTTGTTACATATTACTTCTTCATCTCTAGTTTTGATAGTGAGGGTATCCAGCCCCAGTCCCTAGAAGGCATATGTGCCAAGGATTGGATTTCCTGTGTAAAAGCTATACAATGTGATAACACAGTTGTACTGCATATTCAGTTTTGATATGTAACCTTTTAAAGAAATTGGAATATCTTTGTGCCTATACTGGCACACACGGAGAGATCATAAACAATAATTTCGTAAAGGTCACTTCCTCACTAAGCGCTTGGAGCTTGTGGCAAGAGCAGCATAGGGCTATTAAAGGACCTTTACGATTCTATTTTTTGGTGGATATTAATATTTTTGCAGCTCTGAAGCTCTGTTTAATATAAAGGCTCTGTAGTCTTTCATGCCATGGGTCTGTCTGTGCAGCCCTGTGCTGTGTGCTGCCTTCCTGTGCCACAGGGCTGGGACTGAGTGCCTACGCTGGCCGTAGGTTCTGGGAGGGTTACTTGAGGCAGCATGATGTAGCATGACTTTCTTGCTGGAAACAAGTGGGAATGCAGCAGGATCTCATCTGTGGAAGGCTGCTGACCTTTTGTGTCAGTAGCATCTCAGAACAACCAGCTATCTCACCAGTTTAGCATCCTTGGGAACCTTGGCAATTCGTGACTGCCAGAAGCGGCTGAGGGACTTGCACAAGGCAACAGGTGCCAGGTGTCTGCCGAGCTCAGTCCAGCTGCGTGGCATGTTGCTCAGCTTTTCCTGCTGTTGCCTATGAAGGCACTAATGAAGTTGTTGGTGGAACCATTTTATTTTGGTCCGGTGGAAAACTTGTTCTCTTGGTCTTGCTTGTCTTCAGCAAAATACTTTTTCTGAGAGGAAATTCTGGAAGCTCATAGTCCATCCCTGCAACATTAAAACCAGCTATATCAGGCTGATCTTTAGAAACAAAGGCACGCTTTGTTACAAACTCCCCTTATGTTATACCTGCTGGGCCGTTCTTCTTTCTGTGATTGACAAGATAGCCTCAATCAATATCCTTTTATTTTCAAACCCCTATTATTTTAAGGAAATACACATCTGTCTTGCTGACAGTTAGTGTAAGGGAAAGTTATTCCCTGCTGTAGTGGCGTCAGAGAACACCCTCAGCAGGGTAAGTGCAGTCTCTTTGGTGTCATTAGAATAGCCCCTGGCCTATGCATGTGTGTGTGGCAGTTGGGGACCTCTGCCCCACAGGAGAGTCGAGCAGGAGGCTGAAACGGTGCATTTTGGTGCACTTGGAGGAGATGTTTTCTCTCCAATTTTGCCTGCTGTTGTAAAGCCACTGTGGCTCATAGAAGGAACAGGCTGTCTGTAAGGAGATTGGCAATATGCAGAGGTGGTGCAATTAGCAGGCAGCACAGCATGCATCCTTTTGGTTGCTTGATGTTGCAGACATGGCCTCTCTACCAGGGAGGGGTCAGTGCTGCCTGCCGCAGGAGGCAGCTCCTCGGTCTGCTCAGGGGACATTCCCACACCTGCCCTGCTGCAGCTGGAATTGCCCCCATCGCAGATTCGACACCACGCAGAGCTGAGGCTGGAGCTGGGGTGGCAGCCCAGGTACCCACTGGCTTTTGCTGCTGGCATCTGTGCTGCTGTGGTTTTTTATTCAATACCTAGGAATTTTATTTAAAATTATTTCAGTTCTCTCTGAGAAGCCCTTGAATGTATGATTCAAAGCTTTGATTTTCTCTTCAGTGGAGGACCTATGCCTAGCACCAGCCTGTGATCTCAGGAAGGTTACACACACTCAACAACAGAGATGTGTCGGGCTGAAAGTTTAAATTACCCAGGTGACCCTTATCCTGGAAAATCTCTTCACTATGTGTGTGTGGGCAAGCTGATAAAAATCAGTATTTCCCAAATTTAAAGTATCAGTGACAGTTTGTTGCTAACCCGTCCTGCATGAGCATGAACAATCCCATTAATAGATTGTCTATTTTACGAGATTCTTAATTACTCACCTGAATTTTAACATGACCGAATTTTAAACAAGGTCATGTTTTCTATGGCATTATGAAAGTATGTATTTGCACTTGTTCCACATGACTCCATAGACTGTAACTGTTTTTTCCCTCAAGCTGATGTATTGTGGCTAGTAATTTTACTCCTTTGGTGGCATTCATCTGACCTTCCCTATGGGCCATGATCCCTGAATTGAAAGGAATTTTTGGTAAGGTACTACATAATCTTCCCTGAAAAGGGATAGGACTTCAATTTCGTAATAAGGAATAAAAGCTGTAATTTCCCATGTGATTGATAAGCATCATTTGTAAATGTAAAAATCTGGTTTGTAGAATGGTGAAAAATGGTTGGAGCAGTTAAAAAATAGATTGAATATGGAAAAAATACAGTCCCATAAGAAAGAATATAAACTTATAAATGAGGAATACAGAATTATTTTTAGACATGAAATTAACAAATTAATTTGGCTGACATTAACTCTAATTAACATAGAAGCCATTTTTCACGTTTTCCATGTAGACCATTTTCTGTGTTCTGCTGCGACTGAGGGAAAAGCAAAGAAGATGAGTCCTTTAGGGCAAGAGGAAAACATTCGAAAGTCGCTTCAACTCATTCCAAGAGCTGTGCAGCAGGCAGAGATTCAGGGAGTGCCAAAGGCACGCACCAAGAGAGGCAGCGATGCCAGTGTAACAGCTGACACCTGAAAGAGCCTGGTTTGCTGTTCCTGTTAGTACTCTGCATGGAGGCTGGGGTGGAGCTGTCTGCTGATCTGGCCAGACTCTAGCAAGGATACTGCTGTGGAGTTGCTGGTCTGAAACTCATGAGGCCCCAACTGGTTGGAATAGGGCACAGCAAAACCAGATCCTAACTCCACACTGCCATGGAGAGGTGGAAAGCCAGTTCTTTGCTTGGCTGCACGGACTTGGTGGGAATGGCTGCACCAAGGAAAGGTCTCTGTGGTGGGCTTGTTTCAGTTCTGCTCAGATGGTAGACATTGCTGCTAGTCTAGTCGGATACACATGAGCCCATCCGTGTTCTTCTGTCTCTTCTGTCACAAGATTCTGAAGCAAATTTTTAATTTATGGCTCTTTGTTTTGCTATTTCTTTCTGACCGCCCAAAAAGCCGAACAGCTGGTGAAGGCCAAAGGTGTATTTTTAAGGCACTGGTTCCACAAACAAGCCCCAGCATAGTTATGTGATAACAAAGTCCAGCATGTTATGGTACAAGAGGATCTGGGTGAACATCTCAGCAAGTGCAGTTAATTTGCACAAGCGGAGTCCAGCTCCTAAGCCTTACTGAATGGCCAGGAACAGCCACAGGCAGGAGCCTGTCTTGAGCTTGGGGATGGTGGCTGTCTGGTTCCTCTTCCTCCCGCAGCATCCTTCCCCAACTTCTAGGTGAGGAGAGTAAGAAACACCCATTTACTCGTCTTAGATCAAATTCTAGGAATCTGGTTCTAGTATCTAGTCCATAATGAGATATACAGGTGTACTTTCTTCCTATGCAGGCACACAAAAACCTCAGCAACTTTTTTGGGGCTGAAAAACTTGCTGAGTTGAGCCTTTCATGGTCACACTACATGACCAAAAGCGAAAAAGTGCAAATATGCCTAAAATTCAGGACCTCGATTTAACTCGCTATTGTAGGGACATTTCAGGCAGAGGATAGGGAATGATACATGAATCCAAAAGACGATATATGTATAAAAAGTCTAATAACTATTTCTGACTTCTTCCACAAGCGGTTAAAAAAGTAAGTTCAATACCTCTGCTGTTGTGTTCCGTTTCAACATTGAAGTTCAGCAG
>NW_010391396.1:76489-89727 GCF_000710305.1 Buceros rhinoceros silvestris | reverse complement strand
AGCTGTGAAATTGGCCATTCACATTAACTGTGGCCAGGGGAAAGAAATGGTCGTGTGAAGATATTAGGAAGAGAGAAGCAGAAGGATAGGTTGCCCATTCTCCTTTCTTTCATGTCTCTGCACGATTTGGCAGAGAGTTTGGGAAGGGGCTTTTTGCCTCTTCAGGGAGAGACATAAACTTGGACCATATAGTCTCAGACTCTGCCAGCTTGTCATTCAGCTCATGCATTCAAGATGTTGCATATTAATAGCACTCCCTGATGGCTGGTGGATAGGGGACTCTCCACCTATACAAAATAAACCTCTTGGCACAAAAAAGTCCAAAAGAGGCCCGGACAGGAGAAAAAATGCACTTGAGAACTGGTTTGGAGAAACTCTGCACAGATGCTCATGTGCAGATGCATATTTCAGATGTTCCTTTTCCTGATTAGCATGCAGCAAGCTCACCTGTTTTGCTGTCTGGATGAGTCACGGCAGAAATGGAGAAACACCTGCGTGAGTTCACTTCTTTCTCCCTATGAATATGATTTCCACAGTACCCTTCTTCAATTGCCCTTCTTTGTAGCCACCGATACCCTTTTCAATCTCCCTCTTGGACATGCCTGAACCAGCAAACGCAGGGTATATCCTTCAGGAAGGAGACAAAGCCCGAACAGTGCAGGGAGCTGCAGGCTGAGAAGGGGAGAGGGGAAGGGGTGGGTGGGCTGGGCACACCGACTCTTGCTGTACAGGTGCTTTGGGGATGCTCAGGCCAGATGGGTTCTGGCATGGCTGAAATAGGAGGATGAGCTCCCAGGACCTGGGTGAAAAGCTAGCATTCCTGATCCGCAAATAATCTGTCACTCAGCACATACGTAGCCTTACCTGAGGTCTGGTCATGGGATCCAGGAGAATGAACCAGCCTGCTTCCCCCCGGCCCCTGCAGTGTGCTGATTACCATAAGTGTCTGCTGTTAATTCTCACGCTGAGCTCTACAGACAGATCCTACGTACGCCAGGGGAATAAATTTCCTTTGTTGCTCTGCTCCATTGTAGCTTACTCCAATGGCAGAAAGCACAGTTCTAACCATGTGTTTTGTAAAAATGAGCCTCAGGAGGAGGAGGCGGGGAGAGAGTTGCTTATACATGTATCTGGGTATCTGATGCAATCCACAGCATGAGCCACGTTTTTCTGGATATTTCAGCATATACTGAGAGTGACACATGAGCAGTCCAAGCTATTTTCAGAGCTGACAGTTTTTCTTTTCACTTCAACAATTGCTTCTTCAATACACTAGAGTATGCAAAGTGCTTCAATAAACTTTTAATTAGGAGTAGGAGTAGCAGTGAAACGAGGAGAAAGCTTTAGCCAAACGGAGAACTGACCTCAGCTCATGCCTGTTTTGCAGGTTTTTTTTTTTAATTTTTGGAAGAAATCACACACCTTGGCATTGGACTGTTTCTGGCAAGGCTGAAAGCAGGAGTCCTGAAACAGCCGAAGAAAGATTAATTTTACGATGCTCTTGACCCAGGAGAAACCCAGCAGAAGTCCGCTCTGATGGGAGTTGTGGGCTAAAGCAGTCTGGCTGTATTTTGATCTGAGCTCTCCACTACTTCTCTAAACCAAAATATTCAAAATGTTTGAGGTTTTTAAAAAGCCTAAAATCTTCTCAGATCCTTACAACAGAGCACAGATTACAAGCAGAAGTCTCCAGATAAATCCGAGATGGATTTTGCTGCAGTGGCTCTTTCATACTCTTTGACTGAAGTCTGCTGACTGACACCAAGAATGCAAATACTCTGTGGAAAGGGTGTCTATTTTTTCTTAAGATGTCTAAATCAATTAGGTGTTTGAGGTGTGCTGGTGTATTTCCTAGGAACTTCACTTCTTTCCATTACCCTCCTGACAAAAGTAACCAATCCCTTTGGAGCTTGCAAAGGAAGATGCATCCCACAGAGCTAATGCTGTGTGCTCTACATGTAGAAAGATATGTTTAACAAAAGATGAGAAATTATGGATCAAATGATGATGCGTAAGCCACTCTCACAAACAATGAAGATCATTCTGGATGTACTCCAAATATCATTAATACTGTTTAATTTCAACTCCAGTTCTGCATCTTCTTAAGATAGTGCCAAAGATAATAATCTCACCAGACGGATAGAAAATACAAAACTGAAATTGTGTTGCTCAATTATTTTGTTTACTAGTGGTGTTAAACTACCATTTTTGTCTGAATCATGTAGGAGAGCTATGATTTTTACCTTTAGACTTCTCTGAAAATGCAGCAGTTTAGCATTAATTCCTATTTCTTTCCAGATTACATTATATGAATGAGTTTGATAGGAGTCACCATGGTGAGGAAAGGATAATGGAATTTCAGGTAAGAGTTCTTCATAATGAATTCATTTCTTACACCATGTTAACACCCACACATGGAATTAGGGACCTTTGTAACACAATGCAACAATTTACTAGAAATCACAAAACACCAGTTATAGAATTGGACTGAAATTGGCTGCCAAATCCTCCATCCCTGAGAAAAGAAGGATAGGTGAAGTCATGCCAGCACATTTTAACTCCTTCCTAAAAATTCACGTGGGTCCATTGTGTACTTCCTCAGTGATACTGAAGTAGACTGACAGCAGTGGTATGTGTATGACATGAAATGTAAAATGAAATAAAAACGAATAGGTCATGAGCAGCAGTGAATATGAACTCAATTGGGATCATAATTATTTAAATAATTACAGCAGATCATCGACTTTGAGATTTTCCTGATTTACACCAGTGAAAAAGTAAAGAGAGCTGGCTTGTGTATTGTATATTTAGCTTGATAAAAGAAAGCCAGCACGCATGGAAGAAGCATGTGACGGAGTTTTCTCAGCTGGTATTTTATGAAAGCACAATTAATATCAGTATTTTACAAAGAACTCTTAAATCCTCAGATTGAATCTTTTCTGGTTTTACTGGTAGCAGAATACCAAACTGTAAGCAGAACTGAGCAGGATCTGACTTTCCATCACAGACAGTTAATAATTAAATCAAACATTATATTCAACAATAGAACATATGCATCAGCTTCTTTCAAATTGCATTTCCTTCCTGTTAGATCCATTAGTGTAAACCAGACTGCCTTTAGAAAACCCCTTATTGCTGCTGTCTTTCAGCACAGTTCCTGAAATGGATAATGTGGTGCATATTATGGGCAATTACACAGAACTCCCTAGTGATAGGGTTTTAGAGTTTCAGAATAAAACAGCTGGAACTACAGGGCTGTAAACTAATCTGAAAAAGAGACAATAGTAAGACATTTAATGCACATTGTTAGAACATGGGCATAGAACAACTAGATGTGAAATACTACATATCACCGTACCTACTGTATCGCACAGCATCTTCTCTGCAAAATCCTGCTTAACTCTTGAAAGACCAGGCAGTCAAGAGCCAAAGATGTTGCCACACACAAATGCACCCACAGCTGTATAACCCGAGCTAATGGGAAACATTAAAGGAAGAAGTCTTGATCCAGAGCCCAGGTTTTCTCTTAATGTCAGTGGAGTTTGAGTCAAATCCAGAACCTTATTCAAAATTATAATTTATTAATGAATGCATAATGAATATATACCTAAAAATGCTAAGAAACTGTCTCCTCCCCTCTTTTACTGTTTCGATACACTCTGAAAATTTAGCATTTTAGATGAAAAAATTGCATTCGCTCTTGGATATATCAAGAGTGCTGCTACAATACGTAGTGCTCGATCCTTCATCAGTTCAAATTGATGGCAAAGCTCCCATTAATTTTAGTAATACAGCAGCGAGGTTTTAGAATAGCGCGTGCATCGTTTGGAAGCACAATGACCATGATTACATGTGTAATCACAGTAATTGTGCACACAATTACTGGTTGGGTATCTAACTGCCTTTCAGAAATCAGTTGCTCCTCTTGCAACAGTCACTTGTGCAAATGCAGTGCAGCCCAGAGTGTCCCTACCGCTGGGCTCGCCGCTGAAATAACGCAGAAGAGCGCTCTGCCGGTGGCAGTAGCTATATGGGGCGCAGGAGCATACGTTTCTGTTGCGGTTGTGTGAACAATAAGTAAGAAAGGAAGAGAAATGATTGCTGTGTCTCTTTGGGAAAGTAAAAATGTGAAATTACTTCAACTAATTTTTCAAAAGGACAGAGACTGATTTTCACTAGCTTCTTTCTTGTGAGCCTCCTTATCAGCAGGGGCCAGCAGGCATCAGCAACTTAGCGTTTTGTAATGCTTTGGCAAAATGATAAAATAATTTAGCAAATAACGGCACTGTACTGAAAATAAAATAGAATAAAATAGAATAGAATAAAATAGAATAAAATAAAATAAAATAAAATGAAGCTGAGTAAAATTTTGCAGCTTAAATCAGAAAACAATTCAAATTTTCGGCGTAGTGTGCTGTGATTTTCTTACATTGCAGGACCTGAAGACCAGCTGTTGTGGCTAGCTCTAGTTTAAACAGCAGCTCCTTTTGCTCACAAGATGGTTTTTTAGAGTCCTACTGGTATATAAAAGCACAGCCTCTGTGGATAATGATAAGAATTCCGGGTCCATCCTGTTGCTCAGCAAAATGGTAGCGGGAGAAAATTTGACGCAAACCGTTTTATTCAGCTGTCCCTTGCAGTCTCAGCTTCCCTCCTGCCCCGGAGAGCCATGAGTCTGCTCCTCCGTGTCAGACCCCACATGAGAGGGGAACAAGGAGATGGACTGGCGGCCCAGCGTCTTCTCTCCTGAGGCTCTGGGTGAGGGAAGGCTGGGCCAAAAGTCCCCGGGAGGGAAAGCAGATGTAATTACAAGCCAGGGAACACCCTCTTCCTGGGGGAGAAGGGACCCTCTTGTCGAGGATAAAACCCCCAGGGTGGTGTTGGGGTGAGCGGGTAGTGCAGCGCCTTCAGGACGCGCCCCTCGCTGCGCGGCGACAGGCAGTGGTGCTTGCCTCTGGCAGCCCTGAATCCAACGTGAAGCGAAGCCGTCTTCCCATATGGAAGATTGCTAAAATTGGCTGCGTGAACTTTTTCCGAGGCTGCGTGTCGCCGGGGGAGGGCGGCTAGGCTGGGCGGCCTTCGGCAGCCTACACGGCATATGTTTACCACGGGGGAAGCCTTGTCGGGTCTGCTCGGGTGGATGTAATTGTTACAGATTACACATGCTGCCTGGGTAAGAGCCGTCTCTGAAAGGCTGTAACGTGCGGCTGTGTCTGGGTCTCAGCTTCCCTTGTTTTAGGAGATGGAATTTTGAAGCTCATCCCCACATGTGGGAGTTCAGTCCACCAGCTCCTCCTGTCAGAGGTCGGGAAGTTTGGCCCTGGGCTCTGGTACACCGAGGTGAGGAGACAACAAACGGACGGGCTCCTTCAGGCAGAAGAGGGAACAGTGTCCAGACGCCGTGAAAAATGTGTGCTCTGCTACTAGAACTCTTCGGCACGTTTCCTCCAAACAGCGTCAGCTCGCTGCTGCACGCTGGGCCAGGGAGTGTTACGCCGCGGCACTCAGCAGAGCTTCTCGGTTTCTCGGAGCCCGTGGCCACGTTGGCTCGACATACTCACGAAATAGCTTTGTGTAAGTTAATCCGGATACTGTGTCCTATTGCCTCGGCACAAATAACTGCTAAAGAGTTCTTTAAAACTTTAATGCCAAACTTGACTCCCTGCTTGATTCTCTACAACCGTCCTGCTGATAATTGCAGCAAATTTTCTTAATTTTGTTAGAGTAAGTGTGAAGTAACCTCACTGAAGTCCAATCAGAGAGAATTCCAGCTCTGTACGTGGCTTTGAGTCTGTAGTCTCCTACGTAGGAGCTGTGCATGTGGATTGAATTCAGTATAAAGCATTAAACACTGTCTCTTTTGTAATTAACATTAGAGAGCTGCACAAAGTCTTGAAGCTAAGAAATCCCACAAGCCTTTTTCTACAGAAAGCTTTTCTTTATACAGATCTGAAGTGTTACTCAAGGGAAGCCACCCTAAGAGATGGAGAACTGCTAGGACCTGAAGAATATAAAGCTCCAAGACTTGGACTCGTATGTTGGAGAAAAGTTCCCTCAGAAGCGTGTGTTTATTCTCTAGTACCTTTGGTGGTAAGTGCTGCCTCGCCTGCCATCTCTGCAAGCGTGGCCTCACTTTCACTGCTATCGCAACATGCTTCAAGCGAAACGAAAACAGAAATTTGGGTGAGGATATAATTAACCTACTTGTGAACGTTAACCTTAAATATCGTGCTAATTATCTCACTAATTTAATCGCTGCAGATCTCAAACTTGTTTGCTAAATATTTAGTTCTGCGAATTGTTTTTGATACAGAAGTGTGGGTAACTTCCTGTGAACGCAAGTTACTCTATAAAACTCTGGAAAACCATTGTAAGTTCGCAATTCAGTGAGCAAACCCCACTGTCAACAAGACTTGTAATGGAAATCACAGAAACCGTGCCCTGAGGCTAAGAGCTATAGTGCCTATTATTTTAAACTCTAATGAACACGTGCAGGGAGTAGACCATCCTAAATTACTGCCTGCACATCTTCGGGTTTGATTCCACGGGTGTCTAGACTGGAGAGCTCTGGTTTTCCCCGTTTCTTTGGTTGTGGTGCAGCTGTATGGTAGTTTCGTACCTATTCACCTCTAGATTACTTGAGTAACGGCAAATTATGTCCTTGATCTTCAACCCTGTTTATCAAGTGAGGATTTTGTTCTAAAAGTAACCTAAAATGTGTTTAGATGCTGCAGTTATAATGCCACCCAAAGTGGCTCTAATTATTCCTGAGAGGAAGCTTTTGAATTTAGGAGTGTTTGTGGAGAAGATGAAAGCTCCGAGCTTGTTCTCGCCTCCCCAGTGGGGAGGGGACCGCGCTCGCACTGCCTCTTGCGGATACCCGGGAGGCTCAGCTGAGCACAGCGAGGCAGGGGCACGGGGATGCCTCCGGCTACTGCAGCTGGCGCAAACGGGCAGGCTGTGGGTGCTGGGCAAAACCCCAGATGGAGGGGACAGCCAAGCCAAGATGATCCCTGGGGCTGGGGGGCTGGGGGCACCCAAATCCTCTGTGCCATAGGAAGGCGGGAGCTCTCCTCTGCAGTGCCTCCCCTCCTTCTCTCCACATCCCCATCCGTCCCTCCCCAACCCACACCCACCCACATCCCCGCCGCCCCGGGGGCTTCAGCGAGCCTCACATTTCAGGCTGTATCTGCATGGCAGTGCTCGTTCAGTGTCACTTTCTTCATTTGTATTGTACCCGGTTCCTCAGTTGAGGAAGAAGGTGAAAGACTGGGGTCGACAGTGTGTTTCTGCGTGGTAATTCTTTCTATCAGAGGAAGGTGCAAAGGTGTGCTCAATCCAGGTGATGGCTCACAGCAGTCCTCCGACAGAAGCAATTTGGTTAGTTAGGTGTCCATATAAATACCTATTTGGGACTGTATTATTACCTTATCATATATTATTCAGGATTTCATCCTGATTGCCTGTATTTATTTATTATGCACTTACACATAGAATTGATACTGGTTTAGTTCATCCTTGGCAATAAGAAATAAATTTCTATGAATTTAGCCAAATAAAGCTCTGTTCGTTCTTGTTAGTCATCAGAAGTCTGGAATTATCTCAATTTTGGGGCATTTTTTCCCTTCATTTACTCCAAAAATGACTTCAGTACTAATGAATACTGAAAAACAGCCAAGACAGTATGAACTTTTGGACAATTTATGCAAACACGACAGATGAGAATAGATTTACTATAAACACGTCAGGCACAAAAGACTTGACTGCTTTGTAAATACAGTGATACTGGAAGAGACTTATGGATATTTTCAACTGTTCATTAGAGAGAAAAATATTTTGAAACTATAGGCGCTATCCTTTTATCCATTTTTGCCTTCCAGGCTGAGTTGCAAACCTTTGATGTTTTCTTCACCAAAAAATAAAAGTAGTTACGAATTTATTTCTCCCAAGCACTTTCATTTTTGTGTCAATTTACAGTTTTTATTACATTCCTGGCAGTCCAAATTATGGTGTTTGGAGAGAAGCTAGCGTCCACAGCTCTGAGTTTTCTGAAAATAGGGATGAAGTTCATTTAATGATACTTTCTGGCCACTGCGTTTTTTTTTTTTTTTCTCCTTTGGTAATAAAAGGTTAATACAATCTATGAATGCTTTAACTACCTGCCAGAGCAACCAACCAATTAAAGGTTATTCTAATCTAAATGACTGGAAGCTACTTGAATTGAGAAAGTTAACATGCAATAGCGAGTACCTGCTGGATCGGATTAATAAAACAGAAAGTCTTAGACATGAAAATCATGTATAAATGTTGTCCCTGTAGTTGACTGAGGCATCAGTTCTTACAGCCAGACAGGGATGTACTTCACTGGCTATTTGCAGAGTCTGCTTCTGTACCCTTACCAATCAATAGCAAGCCTTGCTTCCAACTTCGTGCAGCTGAGGTTGTTGTCAGTCGATGATTCTGCAAGATGGGGTTGAGATATTGGAATAGTTTCATGGAATTACCAGCTTCTTTCTTTCTAAAATAGTGTTAAACTCCTGCAAGTAGTAAGGAAAATGAGCATGAAAATATGTACTCTTGCATTCCGTCTTAAAAACATTGTATCTTGCCAAATCTCCTATGAAGTCAAAACAATGCACCAAAATGATAGCGGGAAGGAATGTGCAGTGCTTGAAGATCTAATCCTGCGTACTCGCAGTGCTGACTATGCTCTTGCTTTTTGTAAAATGAAGAAAAAACAGAACTGGGTGGGAAATAACACATTTTTCATTGCAACCTTAGAAGGATGTTGGCAATTTTGTAGTAGAGTGGTGCGAGCATTCGGAGACCCTTCAAAATAAGACAGGAATCTTAATAAAGGCTTCATTTCAGAAAAGCTGATAGCTGAAAGTAATATTTTAACAATTTTTACCGGACTTTCATTTCCAACCTTTTAAAATTAATTTAAGAGGCACAAACCAACACGCATTTATAAATAACATAATGCAGTTGGAGATAATGCAAATGTCTTTATAAATAACACAGTATAGCTTAAATTATTATTTTTAACGCCTCTATTTTTTGTTCCTATGTGAACAGGTCTTTGCTGGTCTGCATTAATTAAATTTAAGTAGGATTTCTAAGGCCAGATCATCATTACTTCTGTGTCCCTGATTTAAATCTGCAGTAAAACATTTCTCCATTTAGTTTGGTGCTTTTGTGTCATATTTCATACACTAGTTGTCTCTTAATTAAATCCATGATGGCCCACCAACACAGACTATTAAAATAACTATACTTTGCACTTGACATATTTATGAGACAGATTCATAAGAGTATAGACTGATACTTGAACTACTCACTGAGAAATGCTAATAAGATTATGATGAAGGTAAGATTAGAACATTTGTCTCCTTTTCTCTCTTCTTTTTAGAAATTTATTTTTATAACTGCAATTCACTACTTCTGTTTCAGGTCCTTTGATGTTCTCGTATATACCACCAGTTCTTTCTGAGTGGATTTATTGTGGCAATGAAGAGTGGGAAACTGCTAATTTATATCGCACCAGTAAACTGCGTAAGTATTTGTGTTCCTCAAAGTATGAGTGTTTGTAGATGTCTGTAAAACCGTCACATGGGACTGACACGTTCAGGATAACGCGTATTAAGGAATTAGTCTACCTTTGGAACTGGGTGATATAAAATATGGATTATCATGAAGCCACACATTGTTCTGCCTCTATTGCCTTACTCCTTCCATCGTCCTGTTGGTGCTGGGCCGGCTGAGTCTGCTCCTGCGTGAGGGAGCGGGGAGCAGCGTTGTGCCTGTATCATTTGCTGCATGTTGTTGTGCCAGGCAGGCTGTGGCCTTGCCCCTCTCCCAGCTGCAGCACAACATACTGGGATGCCATGGGCTGCGCCGTTTGCTCTGTGTGGCTGGACTGTCACTGCAGAGTTTGAAATTGCGTGGATGTATGGCCTTGGTGGTTAAGAAAAGCAGAAGAGGAAGCAAATCCACAAGTCATACGACTTGAAAGGTTGCTTGACATACATATGCATTAAGATTTGATCTTTTGCATGGTTATCTTGAAATGACCTTCTTAGCATAACTTATTGACAAAGTTGCTGATATATTTTGTTTGATAATTTTTTAATAATTTGGATGTCAAGGGTTCAAGGAATTAATATTTGAGAAAAGTGTTGCTAGAAATGAAAAAGCTGCTAAGTGAATGATCTGAAAGCAGTGAGGATTTCCATCACTCTTCAGGACTAAGACCTTCACCTTTTAGGGACCTTTTCCCTTTCTCCTTTTTTCTCCAATCACATCCTTTCATGGAAGGGCTCCCATGCATTGCTGCACCAGAGGTGCCAGTGTAGGTACAAATGTAGAGGGCTCTAAATACCTGCAATGTGAAGGGTATTTATGTTTCAAGTGTGGTATATGGAAACCCAAATCTACATGATGTTCAGATTTTTTTGATGCTAATATATCACTTGCTTCACACTGGTGCTCTCTGTGAAAGCGACAAAAGCATCGAATGTTGGGATTTCATTTAGAAATAAATACCGTATTAGGAAGTAAGAATAATAAAGATGTATTAAATATTTCATCCTCTACAGAAGTAAACCAGCTACAGTTCAGAGAACTTCACTAAACACATTAAGTCTAATAAAATCGCCTACACGTACTCCTGACACTAGTAGAAATTAAAATAACTTGTTTCAAAAAACTGGTCCTATACATGAATACTTATTGGCAATTATTTCTAAATTCTTCAAACTAAGATAACGTAATTTGATTCACACACAATGTTCTTGTAAACGTGGTTCATACTCAGTTTCATATGCAGCTTAGGGCTGTTAATTGCCATTTTGAGCCTTGCAGTAAAATAGAGTTCAATATGTCGCTTTTTCTGAAGTATTGACAAATGTTTGAGAAATGCTTGTCTTAGTCTAATCAACTGTGAATAATTTATTTCTGAGTCCTACTTTTCAGTGTAAGTGGATCTGACTTTTCTCTGAGCTTCTGAAGTCTAATCAACTTGTTACATTCGTTTAATTAAAGAAATCTGTGCCAAACTGCGGACTGTGTGTACCAACAAGATTTTTGTTGTGTAAAATTGGTATATTTTCATTGCGAATGTGATTGCATCTGTTTATACTGACAGGTAGCCTCTACTAAATGAATCAATTTTTTTTCTACATGTATAGGTCAGTATGAGTAACATAGAAACTGTTTTCTGAGCTGCCTGGTGGACCCAGCACCCAGCTTCCATATTCACGTGATTCAGGCAATTCTCATTTCTGGAACTAATATAAGCGTTCTTCCATGCTTCAGAGAGAAGGAAGATGTAATAGAAGTGTGACATACAGGAGCGTGGGTAAGAGACTGACTTTTTTAGTCACAGTTAACCTGAAAAAGGTCATCACGGTAGAAGATTAAAACACTGACTCAAGCTTGTGGTCAGGATCTGCATGTCACAGAGTTACCGAGAGGAGCGCAAAGGGGTGAGCGCTGAGACTGCTGAGTAAAAGCCCAGTCTGTGTTCCCCAGCCCAAAGCAACTTGTTCTCATTTCTCTGAGAAATCAGCATCATCGGAAGGAAGTAGCTGGTCAAATAAAGGGCTTCCACATAATATATGCGGGTTTTTTTTTTAAAAAAAGACCCTCTATTTATTTGTTAATAAATGTTCAGAAGTCCGTCATTCCTCCCATTATTATGTGACATGAGAAACATTTTTTATTAAAAACAAAGAGAGGTGCTGTGGGGATTGACTCATTATTTTTTTTCTCCTTATGCTCAGACAAACTCTTCAGCCTCAGAGAAAAGGTCCTTGACCCTGGTCTAAAATACTGTCCGGTGCTTATGGGATGTAATATGAAAATCATCAAAAGTGTCCTTGGCAGGATGTTTCTTTCCATTAGTTGATTAAAATGGTTTATTGTTGCCTACAGCACCATTGTTTCATATGTATTTTTTACCAAGAGCAGATGTGCCCGTGTCTTGCACTGTTTCTCTTTGTGTGGTTTCCGATAAATACAGAAATTAAATCACTACCTGGGCAGAACGCTCACGTGAAGTTTGTGAGAGGGACAGAAGTAAAAGGTGAAGGGCTTGGCAGTGGGGCTGGGGTACCGGTTACACAGAAAGCAGCAAAGAATGACACAGCAGCAGCACTGGGGCACGGGTGTTCTGCAACGGCACCGCAGAGAGTAGGAGGGAATACATGCAAACCTGCAAGCAGCAAGTGCCCAGAGTAGAAAAAAAAAAGCGAAATCTGGAACTTCGTGCCTGTCAATGCTGTGTAAACCCTGCTCTGACAATAGCAAGAAGTGGGTTTTGGCATTTTTTCAGACCAACAACTCTAAAGTTTCAGTTAGAATATAGAAGTGGAGAGTAGCTGATCCTAAAATGCTAAACAAGGTTTATCAAGATGAAATCTTTCCTATCCTTCTGCTATTACAAAGAAAACTGAAAAAGTCGATGTCTTCAAGATGAATCTGATGTTTCTTTGTTTTCTTGTTCCACCCATGTTTGATGGGGGAGCTGAAATCTCAATACAAATGCGATTTCCAAATCTAGGGGTCATTTCAAGCAGTGCTTTTGATACAGGTACCTTTCCATCCCCCCAGCACATGTTTTTCTAAGGCGTGTTGTCGTCTAAAGATAATAGGGTCTTTCAGTACAGAATCCCAGATTGTTGGATGTGTGACCTTATGTTCAATAAATATTTATTTGAGAATCATAGCTTAATTACTTTCCATTGTTTTACTATACAATTAGAGAAAAACACAGAGAACCATGAGTAAATGTTGCTCATACACAATGTTTCTACTACCCTTTACTTTTAAAACCATTAATAGATTATTAGAAGATACAAACATAGGAGACCATGGTTCATATTTGCATGTTAATGAAATCCATTAATTATACATTATTTGCTATGGAGAGTACTAGAAACAGTGTTCCTCTTTCTAATAGCTATGAAAGCTGGCGGTTTCCTGGAGCACACATCACATCCCTCTGCAATACCTTCCAATAGAAAGAAATCCAGCTCTTCAAAGCGATCTCTCAGTAAATGAAATGGATTTGTTTGTGTTGCTTTGTGACACGCAAGTGTGACAGTTCATTTTAAACAAAATAGTTTTAATAATGCCATTACTAATATCTGTTTGGTCATCTCTCTGAAAAATGGTGGTTTAATAGGAATGTTTAATTTTAATAAATGGCAGAAGAGGCGAGCTGCCCTGAGTCAGCA
>NW_010391396.1:56813-76406 GCF_000710305.1 Buceros rhinoceros silvestris | reverse complement strand
AGGAAGTGGATATACACCAGAGAACAGGCTGATTGTGTTAGATTCATCCAGAACATTGAACAGCACACAGACAGTCCAAGAAAAAGCAACTGGCTTTATTCAAATGATTAGTCTTACTGCTACACTGTAGCACAGATTCACACATTCTTCTATTATTCCTTGACCTTGTGCCAAAAACTCCCACTTGAAGTAATAATTAGAATTAGTGTTTCCAGTGCATGCTTCCATCTTCCTAACAAACAGTAATGAAATGTGGCTTTTACAAAATATGCAGTTAATTAAACTTTTTTTTGAACATTGTTTGATTAATACAGTTCCCCCGTGCTAGCCCCTCATTATGCCTCACTATCTCTACCTGATACTGGTGAATCGAAGAAAAGCGCTGTCAATAGGAGGAGTGACATTTCAGAAATCTGCACTTTAAAATTGCTCGTATATTTTTTTTCCTTCTTGTTTTGTCTCTGTCTTGGAATAAATTGGAAAGATGGCCATTATTTCTAATCCTGTTTTTTAAGTCGAGGACAGAATGTGTATTATATAACTACTCTACAAATACACTCAGCATGAATATGAAGAACACATATATCAAGTGCTACAAGGCAATAAGTGGATTTCTAGACAAGCTTTTTGGAAAGGTGGCTCAGCGCTGTATTGCTTAATAAGACTATGCAAATAGAAATTCTGATTTCATTTTTTAAATACTATTTCATGCTTTTTTTCTGTCTACCTTAATTATCCCAATGCCGAACAAGTATAGTCTTTTGATTGATGAGAGTTCCACCCCTTTACCCACACCCCTGCAGATATGAGGCTCCACAGTTTAGTACCATAAATCACTGTGATTGTGTAACTTAACTACTGTATGATCAGAGATCACGTACAGTGTTAGCCTGAATATGCATTTGTCCTTTGTTATGAATGTTTTAGGGCTAAATTTATTCCGTGTGTTTGGAGAAATATAAGTTTCTTCACATAAGAAAGCAATGCATTTTAAATAAGCAATTCTCTCAACAACTGGAAATAATCACAGAAGTCTTCTATTTGCAATCTTCATTAATGTGAGTTATTTCATCACTTTAGGAGAAATCCTTTCAGAGAAAAACAACAATTAAACCCCTCCCCCCAGGCTCTGACAGCTAAGAATCTATGGATCAGCCATTTTAGTAATTAACCACGATTCCTCTGATTTGTGAATTTCCAGATGATGAAGCAGGAAGCAAGTTACATCTTGGAGAAATTGCCCTCAGGAGAGAGGAAAAACTATTGCGAGGTTGACAGCACAACCTTGTACTGGTGCAGTTTCCCTTCCCCAGTGGTTCAAGGAGTTCCAAGCACCCTCCTGTAAATCATCAGCTCACATCTATTTATTATCTTCCAGCCCAGTGCACAGCACTATCTGTTACACACGGATACCAGCAATATTACAAGGTGGACTCAAGGGATAAGAGACAGCAAACCCAGCACACCTCCCACGCCTGAGTCACACGCGGTATAAAGTCAGGTTCTGCTCACAAAGTACGTACTATTGTCAGAAATGAAATAATATGAACTATTACGATTCAGAGTTCAGGGGGTTTTTTAATGTTTCTCCAAAATGCTCATTCTTATCTGCCGATAAGTCTTTGTGTTATTATACAGAAACAAAATGTATCTGCATAGCAATGGACAATATGTCTGTGAAATTATTGCTATTCATTCAATGACTGTTGTTATATTTGGAGTAGGCACCGGCTACACTCTGTGATGCTTGTCCTGGAATATCAATAAATAAATCATAAAAGCCAATGCTTCAAATATTGAAAAATTCACACTTCAAACTGTGTTTTGAACTATACTGAGAGCAATGGCTCAGATTGTCCTTTTGCTTTATACGAACAGAGGAAATTCAAAGCAGGAGGAACTCTCTCCTGGGATTTGGCATAGGGGAGTGCCACAAACCATCAGCCTTCCTGTCTCTGCTGTGCCAGAGAAGCCTCTCCTGGGATGTACCATGAGGAGCAGACAGCGTGTCTGGGGAGTTAATGTGGCTTCAGATGAAATTATCTCGTGCAGAATCCATCTTGTTTGATGGTTGTGTGCATGCAAAGGAGCCAGGCAGTGGCGAGGAGCCAAGCCACAGCAGGGCAGGTGAAGGCTTGGGGAAAAGTAGAAGCACTTCACTGTGACTGTTTGGTTAAGTGAAGTTCCTTGCACCATGGACTTACGGTATTGATAAAAATGGGACATTCACAACTCTTTTTCTCCTTCTGTCTGGGTCCCAGATTTGGTAAGAACAAACTCACTGAGGTCCCCACCCTGTTGCCCAGTTCCAGTGACCACTTGTAGCAGATGTCTAAATTATATGGTGTTATGTTCCCTTGTAAATACTAGTCCATACAATAGAGATACGAAAACCTTGGCAGTCTGGGAAAGGAATGAGAAAAATTTAAACTACAAGTCCACAGTCTGAGAGAGACACAGAAGGTGACAAAACAGAGGAGAAAGGGCGAGCTAGGCTGTTTGAAGACCAACTGAAACCTGCGTAAATCACAGCAAACTCTGACAACAGTTTCTCTGCCAATTATCCACCGCATGTGGGAGAGTTCCCACGAAAATCTCCAAATGCTGTTCCTTCAGCCACCGGTAGGACGGGACATAGTGCACAAAATGGACCTTCTTAAGCCCGAGCTGCAAGCGTAATAGCTATGCAGAATTGGTAATCGGTTTTTGAACAGGTATGATTATTTGGGGGAAATAACGAATGTGTACGTAAACAGGTGATACAAGCTTTGGCTGGGGCAGCACACGGGGTGTGTGATTTGAGGAAGAGATCCTCCTTGCTCCCGGCGCTGGTAACATAAAGGAAATGCTGCTTCTTAATGCTGCACTGGTGTTGAGGAGGTTTTCTTCCGAATTTTCAGTAACAGTGTGAATGACAGCATTAAAAAGGGGAAATAAGGGCAAATGTCCTTCTGAAAGGTACACTCTAGTTCAAGCACTTGGGCTGAAGCCCAAGTTGCAGAGGGAATTTCCATGGTTTGTGTTGTGCAGGGAGCTGCTAGGTAATTCTAGTGGTTCTTTTGCTTTGAAAGCACAGAAATTAGCTGAAAGTTAAAATTAAGAAAAGTATTTTGTAGTTTAATTGTGAATGCAAGTCTAGACTAGCACTGGAAGTCACTCAGCTACATCTGCTCCAAGGCCAGAAGAAGCAGCGCTGCAGGTATTCGGTGCTTTATCTGATTAGAAAACAGCCTGGCACAGATGTGATTTCTGCTCCATATATCAAGCTATGGCAGGCTTTTGCTGCTTCATTATGAAAGCATGTGAAGTAAAATAGGTTTTGGAACATAAAAAATGACAAATTCGGAAAAATATCTGTATGCCAGATGGGTGTAGGAAGAATCCTTGTGACAAATATATTATTAAGGGAATATGCATAAGGAAAGAAACTGTGCCCAGCTCTTCCAAGGATGGATAGGCAGGAAGGTAGTGTCTCACTGTGTCTGATGTATTCGCATCTAGTCTAAATCTAATTAATTATGTTGCATCGCTGACATAAAGTCTAGGCACCACACGCAGTAATGGTAAGGTGCATCGGGGCTCTGGCAGGAGCTGAGGACTGCTCTGCCCTCCCTGCTTTTGTTTGCTTTCTTTGGTGGCTGTGGGTCAGTGATGACATCTCTGCTGAGGAAAGGCGAATACAAACCAGGTTTCTGCTGCACGCCACGGGTGGCGCAGCATGAGCTCATCCTTGTCTCCCGCGTTACCACACGGTGTTGCCCTCCTCCAAGGGTGCTGCTCGGAGAGGTTTTATCGCAGACCATGGGTGCTCCAGCACAGCTTCTCCTTGTGCCTCATGGAGTGTTTCAGTAGTTTCTGGCTTACTCCACTGATGCTTTTGATGCTGTGTTCAGCGCCCCAGAGATGGGCCTGGACTGACCGGGAAGGCGTAACGCCTGGTGGTTGACTTTTCAGTGTAGGAAAGCCTGGCTCCCTGGCCCAGGACACATGGGACTGCGTGGAACAACACAGCAGCATACAAGGTTGGGTGGGTACGTGGTGCAGAGAGAAGAGGCTGAGCTCTGGTGCCAGGAGGCTGCTGGACAGGCAGCAGGGCTGGGACTAGGCAGCAGCTCTGGTTCGGGGGCAGGATTCGTGCAGGGGGACCCTGGACACTCCAGCTTCACAACAATGAGCCAGTGAGGTCCTTCAGCTCAGGCTGGTAAGGTCCGGCACCCTCCTGTAGATCCTCGAGGCAAGGACACTGCCTCTTCCTTTGGAGCAGGCAAGTCAGTATTTCAGCTTTGGAGTAAAAAAACCCAAAAAACCAAAACCCAAACGGTACACATACTCTGGCCAGTACTGCGTCTGGTTGTCAGACCAGATCTGATACGGTCTTAACGGCAGCTGGAGGAGCTGCGTGCAGATTGTACACTTAGTAGAAAGAGGTCTCAGCCTTTGCTTCTTGCCAAAGATGGGATACATACCTGGTCTGAATTCGATGCACAAACAATCTAGCCATGATTAATGTGTTCAAAAGTGAAATCGAAACGGAGGCAGGGAGGACAGTATGGCAATCTTATCATTTGGCTTCACATAATTTGATTTCACTGATGCCCCATCCACTATCTGATTGCTCTTTTCCTATTCAAACCCAGCCAAACCAGGAGGCTTTTGCTCACAGGCTTTTAGTACTATTTTATTTGGCAGTTATGGAATAAAAGAATTTTAGCGTTGCCTTAGAGTTTCTCCTGACATCTATCACAACCAATCCAGCTCATATGTGGGTGAACTGTGTTTTGATCCAATTATAAAATTCTATTGGAGTCTTGTTACATTCTTATCCCATGTGCATGTTGAAAAATTCAAGAGCGAAAGAAAATTCTACAAAATGTTTCTCATTTACTGTAGGCTTGGAGACACAAAACTGCATCGCGCTGTCGTTTGTGGAGGCTAATAGCAAACTAGAAAAACAACATAATCTTCAGAAAAAAACCCACTCTGTTAATCAGCAGCAAGATTTAGAGGGGGAATAGTGCAATCTGTGTGTAGATATTATTGTAGATCGTCTTTGGGGACACACCCTTACTTTCGTTAACTGTAGCAACAAGAACTTTGTTGGTGTTCGTGACAGCGGTTACATTGTCCAACGATCTGCCAATCTGAAGGCATTTCTGAGGATGCATAAAAATGTCAAATTTGTAAAGCACCAGAGACAAAATGACCGAGGTAACACAGCCAACATCCCAATGGATTACAATGACTATAATATTTACAAACTGAGATACTTTACACATTCGTAGTATCTCTATAGCAAAAATGCATTATTAAATCAACAACCCATGCACTGTTTGGTTTCCACGATGGAGAAGTTGTTCTAGGATATTTCTGGCTCCACACTTCCACTGTCTTCAGACTACAAAACATAATAAAGAGCAATAGGTGTCCCCCTTGCTCATCTGTTACAGAAAGCCATGCAAAGGAGTTGCTTCATAACCAAGGCTGTTGCTCCCAGAAGAGGAAATACACTTGCTCCAGAGCTTTGTGGCTTCATCCTGGTGGAGTTTCCCACACACCTACCATCAGAATCCCTGTGCTAAAGAGGTATGAGGAGGGAGGTGACAGGACCGAACCAGAAGCTTTGGGCAAGCACAGGTGGCCCTGCAGCCAAACCGCAGTAACAACGCCAGGGCCAAGCTTAGAGGTCAGACTTTGGTTGGGAGCAGTTCAGCCATATGGAAAGGCCAACAGCTCACTTTCCCAAACACTGCTTGTAATTCATCCCTTCAGGTTTGCGGTGATCTGACCTGCTGCAAAAAGAAAAAAAAAAAAAAGGTCACACCAGCTGCCCTGAAGTGCAGCTGCTGTGTGGGCACTGTTGGGATGGATTTCTCTGTCTTGCCCAGCTGAGTGAGGTGTGCCCTCCATACAAGCCCCTGAGGCCACTGGGCTCCAAAGCAGCAGCAAACCAGTGCTGGGGTCACCCAGCTTGCGGGCAGTCCCATAGGGTACTGTTTGCAGGTGCCCCACACTTCTGAGCCAGCTCAGCCTCCCCGCACCAGCACAGTGAAACACACAGGCAGAAGATGGGAGTGCCCGGAAGCGGGCACCGAGGTGGAGAGACATGCCAGCTCAGCCGCCCCCCACCACAACAGGGAAACACACAGGCAGAAGATGGGAGTGCCCGGAATCGGCCACCGAGGTGGAGAGACCCATCCACTTGCAAGGGTGAGAGGAGGGCAGAGTGCATGTGTGCTTGCGAAAGATGTTAGATCATTCCTAAGGCTGCCTGCTCTTGGTTACGTGAGTTTTGCCCGTTTGTGATTCCAGTAGTTTAATAATTCCTTCCGTTTTCCTTAATTCTGAGGGTACGGCGAAGTTTTTGGTCTCCACCACTGGAACGCTGTCTGTATTTCTGTGCCCTGTGGGTGGCTGACAAACCTGGTACCTCTCCCCATGGCTTCCCCAGTCACTTTGGGCCACGACACTAAAGCTCTACCACATAAAACTGTTTAGTCACGGAAGCAGATTTCTTCCATGAAGAGCAGAAATGTAATTTGCCAGTACTTACACTACAGTGTTGAATATTAGCACGTAGCTCTTTCACGTTTTCAGTTCTTTATAGCAAAAAATACTTGGTGTGAAATTCTGCCTCTACAAGGGTTGATGATAAAATCTGTATCAGTGACAGAGCAGCTTCTGCCCTTCCTGCGGTGAGTGGCTTTATTGGTTTTGCATTTAAAGCTGTTCCAACGCGTGTGTGCTTTCACTGCCAGCCCGGATTGCCGGTACACTCACGAAGCTGGTGGACTCACGAAGCTCGTCTCCATACTTCCCTCACCCCAGACTTGTCCCATGCAGAGGGACAGCTACGGTTTAGTGACAACCCTCGCTGGGGTTTGTTCTCCCGTGCAAATGGATGGCTGTTTCAGCTCTGAGGCAGAACACACTCCAGGTGCAGCCGTAAGGCACCGTGCCTCACCACAGGCTCCAGCCCACTGTAGTTAATCATTAAATAATTCCCCTGGTGATGTTATCTAGTGCTGATAAATTACAGATTTCATTGTTTCGCCTGGAGCAGCTTTAAATTGTGTTAATTTCATTGAAGATTGACACTGGCTTTTATTTCCTTTTGCTACTGTTTTGTCCTGTAAAGGCGATGCACACTACAGACTTCAGATTACTCGTATAATTGGTACAATAGATTTTTTCTCATATTTTGAGAAAATTTTAATCACAGCCTTTGAAATACCAAGAATTTTTAGATCAATAAAATACAAATGATAGTGTATTCAAAGGGGAATATTACCACAAATCCAATAGCTTTTAAAACAACCTTATTGCTGATCGTGTTTGTTTTACATGTGATCTCAGAATGATTTCTAATTTTACACAGCAGTGAATTTATTCCACCTACAACACACGTATCTGACACAGGGTTTTCTCAAAAACCGATGATCAAATGCATTATACATCTTCCTGAGGAGCCAAACTATCGTCGGTCTGATTATCTCTTTTGGTAATGGCAAAAAAATGGGAAAAAGTTAGTCCTATTCTGTTCACACAGAAGAAAAAGGCAGTTTTAAGTTAGTGGGATCTTGATCAGACCTTTTATGGCAAATTCCACCTATTTTGGACCAATGACCAGTTTAAGGTATATTGGATAAATCATGTGGAAAATTTCAGAGCTGTAATTTACAGCTACAAGACTGCTATTAAATATTTTCTGTACCCACAACAACGCGATGCAGTACAATAGTCTGCTGGAGGTTTTGATCGTGCACTGTTGTAGCTCCCCCAGCAGAATGCTGAGTTTGACTAGGAAATATTGAACAAAACTTCAAATCTCGTTTGAGGCTCCATATCACAGCTGGTATTTTTAATAGAGGCCTCTCTCAGTAATTTCACTGGTACCTGGGGTTTGTTTGGGTTGTTTTGTTTTTTTTTTCTTATTAGGCCTGTGGTATAATGCAGTCTAAACCCCCGCTTTTCTGTAAATGTGCACAGAAATGAAATGAAACAAGAAATCAGGTGTCAGGTGTCCTGAGGCACTAGTGGGTGATGATGGTCCTGATGAGCCTCACCTGCCTGCCAGCCTGCCCATACACCTGGAGCACTATTTAAGCTCAGCCCTGAGCCAGCAGTTGCTTCTTAAGCAAAGCTCCAGAGCTGCTGGTCTCCAGTTTCCTGTGTAAGCAGCTTCCTGATCTGGGCTGTGGTCTGTGTGTGGACCTCCTGGTGTAGTAGCAGATGTGTCCTGTTATTAAGGACCTGTCTGCCTATCTCTGAAATGTGTGTGACCCTGATCTATGGATTGACCACCAAGCTTGACCTGTGTGATCACCAAAAACTTGCCTTGTGCTGGGGGGCTCATGGTTGAAGCTGCCCTGCTCTCCTTGTTTAGCTACTGTGGGACTGGCCCTGATACTACTCTCGGCTCCTGCCTCACCGTCCTACTGGAAGAAGAGATGGATTAATCAAGGTAAATAAAT
This sequence comes from Buceros rhinoceros silvestris, assembly GCF_000710305.1. Classification (NCBI taxonomy): domain Eukaryota; kingdom Metazoa; phylum Chordata; class Aves; order Bucerotiformes; family Bucerotidae; genus Buceros; species Buceros rhinoceros. The sequence goes on along the minus strand of NW_010391396.1, from coordinate 67,935 downwards.
CTCTTAATAGAGTGTATTTAACCATGCTCTGTCCCGTTTCTTTATCCCCAGTTTTATATTAGAAGGCTGAACTTTCTTAGGAGAATAAGAAAGCATCTAAATTTAATATCCCAAGGCAATTGCTGTTTCCAAGTCAGTTCATGTGAACATGAGCTAACTTCTATCTAGTTTTTCAAGACTTTTTGAGCCCCAGAAGCTTGGGGACAGGAGCTATGGTTCCTCCAGGCAAGCATCCGGCTGAATCTAGAGCTGCTGCTGTGTTTGTGCTCTCCATTATCTCCTGCGCGGCCAAGGGGTTTTTGTGGTAATCGGTGCTGATCTGCTTGCTCGCCTGCTTGACCTCATGGCTACTACTCAGAATGCAAACCCAAGTTATTGCTCAGGATTTTAATAAATGCTGGTGTCGATGCCTCCCTTTCAGGTCATGGTAAAAGAGATGGTGTGGATGTGGTGGTTAGAGCTGAAAAGAAGCTGTATGGTTTTTCTGTTTGCTCTTCAGGACAGTATGTTAGGCAGGGAGTTGATCCAAATCCCGTGGAATGTTTCAAGAGAACAGCTACAGTGATTTGTAGCAGAATGGATCACGTTAAAATTCCCCGAAATACCTCTCCTCAGTGAATAACCAGCTCTTGAGAAACCTGTGGCACTATTTCAGATGTGGAGCAGAACAATTCAAATGTGTAGGCCATTTAAAGAACTAGAAGAAACAAACCACCTTATGCCGAGTTTCCTCACCAGCTGGAAAAAATAGGGACAACAGTGTCATCTGTTTCACCTGTACTCTAAAGCATCTCCTTTTGCCCAACTCCATACTGGGCTCGATCTAGCCTCCAGACAAAGACAGAGGAAAATTGCCTATTGGCTTCAAGGACCACACTCAGACAGCTAAACTGTTGCTCTAGCAGATGTTCAAGATTTCTTCAAAAGGATTTCTCAGAAACTGTGAAAACAAAAAGCTCTCATTTTTTGCTCAGTTCTGATATGGTGAGTCAGAGAGAGGCAAGTGCCTGCCCATCTGGGGTGGGTGCAGTGTCCTCCTTCAGGGTATCTACGAGTGAATGTGGATGTGTCTTTTCAAATCTACTGTTAGTGTGAATGTAATAGAAGAAACAATAGTATGGGCTTCCTCATGCAAGGCTGCAGCCTGGAACACCTGCCAAATGAGATCCTTTACACGTAGGGTTAATTGACATAATCTCTAAATGTTTTTTCTTTCCAACTGCTCTACATAGATTAGCCTAGCAGATTAAAAAACCACTGTGGGTCCCTCCAAGCGCTTGGGATAATATATTCTCATTTTAAAAGTACTGTTGAATATACTGAGTAAGGGAAAGAAAGGCATGGAAACAAGCCTTTGAAAGCAAGGCGAAAAGTCACAATGTTAGTTTCATGATACATCTGGGATCTCACCACCTGGGTAGGCTTGAGAAGCAGACCTTCCAAATAAAAATAGCAGGATAATAAAACAATGATAGTAAAAAGCAGTGGTGAGGTACTTCAAAAATCTACATTTTACAGAAGTGTAATCATGATTTAAAAATACAAAAACACTGTGACTCAGAAGAGGGAGAGCGTGGGTGTTTGCTGGGGATGAGTCAAAAGAGAAGAAATTTCAACTCCAGAAAGCAAATGCAAAAGATGAAGCTCTGTAAGCAGAGCCCGCAAAACAGCAGACCAAATTTATGCATTTGTTCTGCATCCAGAGTTCACCTCCATGCTATGCAGAAGTCATTGATTAACTGACATTAGATTGAAATGGGGCAATTAGAGTAAAATGTCTACAGCATAAATTATACAAGAAAAGTGTCTGAAGAGAGCCTCCCCTTTGTCTTTAAGACTTGCCAGCTGCTCCTTTCCTGCCTTGTGATTTTTACCTTTCGAGATAAGCATATTCTTGTTCCCTAAATCAATCTGACGGAGCAGAGTTAACTGAACGTCGGAGGCTACAGCTGTATGTCCAGATACACTTTGAATAGTCAGTCAGTCCAGTGGCAAAATAGCATTGAATCATGTCAGCAGAGGAGGAGGCTGGAGGGCAAATGATGCTGCGGAAGCACCTACAGCAGGCATTGCTGCATGCATTGTTGGCCCTGATTTCTTGGAACAGTTTTTCATGTGCTTAAACTGAAGCACGTGCTTTGGTCCCCTTTGTAGTCAGAGGAATCAGGTGCTCAGCCTTATATGGTATTGAAAGATAATTCCAGGAGCTAGAAATGCCCCTGTTTTCCAGTGTAAACAAAAGGAAATCACCGATTACTTGGAAAAAAGAAAGCCTGGGCAGCCCATGGTTATGCTGGCTCACCGCTATTGCTTGTAACATTGCAAGGTTTGTTTCAATGCTTTTCCACAACAGGAACAATCAAAACTAGAGTTTTGTTAAGAACAAATCGCTTAAGTCTCCTCTTGCGGCTGTGACTAGCATAGTGTGATCTGAAAACACCTTAGTAGTGAATAGTGTTTGTAGAGCAAACCTGCCCTTTGCCATAGTCTTGGGGTGTGAGTCTCTACGCCAGCAGCATGCTTTTGCTGTGGCCTTCATCACGCTGCCTAATCAGCTGTGGGGTATTTATGGGGCCACATTAAGTGGAATGTGCCTGCGAAAGCACAGAGTTGTTGATGTGCACCAGCTGCCATATTTCAGCTGCAGCTTTCATGGTTCGTATTCACTTACAGGTTCAAACCTGACTGAATGTGGATGGTCACAGCTCTGGCATCCATGGTAAGACTAGGTATAAAACCCAGGGCTGTGCTTGTATCTTTTTCATATCAGCACTGAGCAAGCTTTAGGAGTAGGGGTTTTGCTCAGGCCTGTCTTGTGGTGGGGATGTTCTATTTGTTCTCTGGGTCGAACTTGCCCCCTGTAAGGCACTCTGAGGTCTCTAGCAGTGGGAAAGGCGGCCTGCCCTGATACATGGAATGAGCACCCTTGGCAGTGCAGAATGCACTGAGGGCATCTGTTGGCATCCAACAGGTTTAGCTTATGTCTAGGATAAGGAAAGCAAACCTTAGTTTTCACTCGTTTGAACAACGGAAGAAAAGATCCAGTGACTGTGCTGTATAATGACGTGAACTGGCCTGTAGGAAATAAACTGGGCATTAGGCACTTTGTGATCTTCCCTTCACTCATGCTAACAAGATTGTGTGAGCTCTTCCCGTGCAGAATAATGCACAGTTCAGAGTGTGACCAACTGAGACGAAGAGCTGATCTCGAGTAAAGATCTTGAGAACTCGTACTATTTACAAAGTGGCCAGAGAAGAAATGAGTATTAGAAAGAGCTATTGGCCCTTACAGACTGCTTCGGCAAGCATGCAGTCTTCTCTCCTTGTGTTGTTTGCAAGATTTGACAGCAAATGGGCTTGCACTGGTGGTATCTGCTAGAAGACCTCTTCAGATTTGCATTTAACATTCAGCATATTGCCCATGTCATTGAAGTGGCATTTTCATCCGTTCTTTCTCAGTATGTTCTGTAAAAAGACAAACTCTGTGTAGTTCCAGCATGCCACTGGCTGAAAGTCACCTAAATTTGATGGTCTCTCCCCTCTTACCTGCAGCAGTCAGTACCTGACTCCAATTTTATTGGCAGGACCTTCTCAAGCAAAGGAATTCCACAAAGATCAGGGGTTTATCATTGTTCAGGTTTAATATGCAATCCTGCTAAGCCCAGCCAAGCAAAAAGGAAAAAAGGTGAATGTTTAGCTAAATGGTGTTTACATTATTTTTATGCTGGGCTCTATCTGACTTGACAGACACCCACTTTATATTTTTTCAGACATGTCTCCCAGCCTTCAAAAATGCAGATTTATGATTCTGAAAATATTTTACCTAGGCTGAGAGCATTTAACATTTCATAATTGGATTGGAGGGTTGTATGTATGTCACTCAGTCCAATCTCAAGGAAAAGTGAAATGTTTCAATTTTTCATGTATAGACCATGAAAAGGTGAAAGGCTGACTCTAACAATAATATATAAAATGCAAGAGAAATGTAAACTAATCCAGTCTTGTAATACATGTGCTTGTTTGGTAATTTGTTGGTAAGGAGTGTTTATACAGCGCTGAAGTTAAAATATCTGAATATCACACAGACAGCATGATGATTTTGTACAGTGAACTTTTGTAACTCATTTGAAATGAACCTGTCAGTCATCATTAATGGTCTGTGAAACCCTATCCCAAGCTGGTGCCAAGTCTTTCCCACAGAACAGTTACATCATGATAAGCTCTGCTGTGTTGACAGTAAATCAGAGACTTTAACAATGAAGTTACATGATAAGCTTTACCGTGTTGAACAGTAAATCATTGCGTTGAACAATTACACAATAAGCCTCCTTAGGTTTTTCTTTATGGAGCATCTCTCAGTAATGGATAAGAGCCAATATGAATATTTTTCTCCCCCTCTATCACCTACCTCAATACAGTTTATGGACATTTCTTGAGGTTGGAGGGAATACCACTGTGTTAGCCTTGTATGACTGCACATGTGGTAAGATATAGATAATAAAGCACTGGTGGATATTGCACAAGAAGCCTAGAGAAGTCTGAAGGCATCACTGGGGCTGACTCAGTGATGGGAAGGGTGTCCTTGGTTTTCAGTGGAGCTGTGCCAGTTTACACTAGCTGAATGTTGACCTCTTTGGTCTCCAAGAAGAGAGGTACTAGAACTTTCTATTGATGCAGTGATTTGTATTTTGCTTTGCTCTGTCGTGGTTTCCATTGCCCCACATTCCATTTTTATTAGTCAGCATTGTTATAAGCAGCATCTTCCTTTTAACTCCATAATATTGATCCTTGTGGTTTACAGAACCATTTCTCTCCTTACCAGCTCCTCTTGTGATTTAACCCGCTTGCCCCTATTTGACAGCTCCCAACTCAATCTATTTCCTTCAGCCGAAATCTTCATGTCTTCAACTTCAGCTGTCTCTCAGACATCTCCACATCGATGTCCCCTTGTCCTCCAATGCCACAGGCTGGGACTCAAACTTCTTCCCTTTCCTCCCAGGCTAATGCCCTGTGCCTCTCCCTGCCTGTCACCAGGGCTGAGACTTGTCTTGCAATGCCTTGGTTTAATCTTCTTCCTCCCCATGTCTCGCTGCTACCTGGAGACTTGCATGGTCTATTGCCAACTGCCTCAGACACGCAGCTTGACAGAGCCTCTTAAATTCCCACTGCTACGGCTTTGTGTGCCACTTCAAAAATGCACACCTAATCTTAACAAGATGAAATAATAAAAAAGGTTCCTGTTGCCGTCTTGGTTGGGTTACTTCGGGTGTATGTATTGTTGGAGTCAGATCGTAGGAGATGTCTGTCTTTCAAAGAGCACAGAGTTGTGTCTGCGTTCCTGCTGCCTCCAGAACGCATTGTGTACTAAAAAGGGCTATCGCTGCAGGGTATGCAGTGCAGGAGCCAAAAGGCTATCGCTGCAGGATAGCACTATGCAGCTGCAGGAGCCAAATCCCCATCTGCAGCACATCAGAAAATCTCCAGGAGCATCAAGGGGTGTAGCTTGGGTCTGTGCTGACTGAAGATCTGCCCCTGAGTGGGGACTGTAATATAAGCACGGGGATAGCTAATGAGGCCATTCTACCTTTCATGGAAACACGCTGCAGATACAGAAAAACACAAGAGACTCTCTCTGAAAAGAAGTGAGAAATATGGGCACAATGCTTTGGGTTTTCAGAACTACCCTTTGTATTTATTTTACTGATTAATATTTTGTTAGAAAATTAAAATATTGTTGCCAATGAGCTTATAGCTGTTACTGTCTTCTTCTAAATCCTAGCATGAAGCATTACCCTTTAAGTATACACAAGATTTGCTGGTGGCAGTCCCTCCTGTGTAGTGGAAAAGTCAGGAAGGAGCTCGAGTCTCTGCCAGCTAAGGTTTGTTGCTGTTCCCAAGAGTGAAGTTGCCATTTCTTTTGTCTGTTCAAAGTCACATTATTGTCTTCTGTAGGAGTTCAGCTGAGGTGGTTGTAAGGTTAGGAAGAAGGAAGGAGAGGTGAGAAATGCAGAATATTTTCTGGTCTGCATGCGAGGCAGATGACTTACAGTATGTGTTGCTAGATTAAAAGCCCTCAAGAGGATGTTGCAGGGTAAGATGTGCCAAATCAACACTTGCTGTCCTTATTTAAAATGTCATAAAGATGGGGTGTCTCCGCTTTCTGCAGGAGCAGGCTCTAAGAGGTATGTGTAGGTAGTATATACACATTATGTGGCCAAAATACAGATTAAATTCTGTCTTTTAGCCAGTTAAAATACTGACGCATACTCAAATATGAGCAGCATAGTTCAAACACGGCATAGTACATGTATGTACAAACCATGTATGTCCCTGTTACAGGGGGAAGGTGCCATTGTGTTGGGTTGCAGGAAAGCTGCAGTTTAGCTTTGTGACTGCGTGTAAAATGTTAAGGGGGGAACCCAGAAGGGTTTTGGAAAGTTGAAATGGGATGAGGCTGTCATAACTATCTGTAGTACTACAGTCTGTATATGAATCCTTGTGTTGCGAGCAACACTTGTGTGTTGAAACTAGCTTATTAAAGGAGATACTTAGGAGTTAAGAGGCACATTTACAAAAGGGTTTCATACTTGGAGCTGTGCCTTTGAAGCTGTTGTTCTTGTCTTTTATATAAATCAGGAGACATGCTGAAATTGCAAACCGCCTTGTCATCCCTGGAATCAAATCTTCAAATGAAGAGGAGATCTTTTCTTTTTCCTAGAAAAGATGTACTCGCTGGGTCCTTTCAGATATGGTTTCTATTTGTGACAGTAACTTTTTCAAGGAAATGAGCAGAAGATAGAACAGCCTGCTGCTTCTGATTGTGCATTTATTAATATGCCTTAGAAATATGCATGCTGGCAACATTTGTACAAGAAAATACCTCATCTTTCATTACGGAATGACATAAAAAAGGCCTTGACTTTTGCATAGCTGTGTATTACATTAGGCATATTTCATACTTCTTTAACAACTAAATGGCAAATAGTCCTCAGTAATACATGGGAAAGCAAATTGCTTTAAATGGTTCATTTAGGTGAATTTAGCAATTTTATTTTGTGTATAAACTGAAAATATTTTCTTAGCTCATCTTTTCCACTTGCCGGATTACAGGTGTTTAGTTGAGTGAGATCATTCACAGGAATATTCTCTTTGAGACTTTAACGTGTCCAAAAATACTTGCTTCCCAAATTATGTTTTTAATTACTCCGGAGACACTGTACCTAGATACCACCATGAACAGGTAGAATTAGATTGTTTGTCACTAGTGGAAAGCATCCAGTTTTGTCAAGTTTCCTGTAAGCTATTGAAGAGGAGCTGCATGTGTCAAAAGGGAACTGAGTGTGGGCTAACTCCAAAATAGCGCAAGAAGTGAAGTTCTGAGTATTTTAGCTAAATATTTTCCTCAGAAGTCTTCTTGTAACTCTGATACTCCTTACATGCTACTTGTAGCACAGATTCCTTTGATGCAGAACAAAAGCACTATGTAAACAGAAAACCCAAGCCCAGTAAGATTCACATCATCGGGGTCCCCAGTGAAATCATGATTTATTTTCAAGCAATGATTTCTCTTACTTCCTTCTCTTATTACCCTTATTTACTTTTCATTTACCCTGATGGTTGAATTAAACCAGTATACAAGTGCTTTTCTTCTCTGAATGTCCTTTAATTTGACAGCCTCATGGCCTCGGTGCCCTTCTTTGCCAAATATTGCTTTTTCATAGACACGAGTTAATTCCTGTCGTATTGTGCGACAGGGTTGAGCACAGTGAAAGCCCAGCTTGCAAACTGCCTCATTTCTTTCCAGCCCCTGAGGAATTCTGAATGTGTCAGTAAGAGCAAATAAAACCATCAGCACGTTCCTTCTGTTTTCTTCCTTCTAAACATTTTTCTCTTAAAACATGAGGTGTTCTCTTTCATTTTACTTTCCCCACTCCTTGCCCCACCCAATTTCTTTCCAGCTTCCCCATTTCTCACCTTCCCTATAGGAATGCAACAGCCATATATCTTCACTTAGTCTCCTTGCTGCAATTTGTTTGCATGGCTGGAAGGAAAGTACACTGTCACTCATGAGCCTTTACACCTGCCAAAGCTAATGAGCTAAGTTTGACCCTCATTCTGGCTGGTTATTTAGAACTTCACACTCCTAGCAGATTTCTAATGTCCCAAAGGAGCATCTGAGGTGTAACTACAAATATTTCTATTAACAAAATCTATTTAATGTGCTTCTCTCTATATAATATAGATATGATTTGATATATTTATATTGTTCCATTTCACATCAAAATTGAATTTTTTTAATTGAATATCATCATAGAAGTTTCAGTAGCAGAAACAAAATAATGGTGTTTTTATTGATAGTTGACGCTTCAGAAGTTTATTCTTACCAATGGAGGAAATGCAGCAACAGTCATTTTTAGCAAAGGACCCTAGGGTCCTGTCCTTTCTTTTTGCTGTATGTCATCATGGTGTCCCAGACTTCACCCCTGAGTGATGGTGACTGAGGTGGGATCAGAACTGGGTCCTAAAACTTTTGTTTCGGTGACATAGATCAAAATGATGACAAATGGGAAAAGGAAGTGGTTAGTTGCTCTGAAGCGATTAGGTGAATAGTGGTGGGTGAACATGTTGTTAGTGGTCTGATAAAAGCACTTGGAAGACTGGATATTTGTTTCCCAAAGCTCTTGTCTGGTGGTGAAGAGCGTGAGGTGAGGCTGGTGCCGTGCCCTTGGCCCTTCTCCAGGTCTGTCTGGATCCGTGGCAGAGGGAGGAGTGCTGCCAGTAGCACTCTGCAGAGGTGCTGCTGGTGTCCCCAGCCAGCAGGCAGGCTGCCTCTCACCAGGGGTGATTTTACCTCTGAGAACAGCCTGTTATTTTACAAGGAATTTGCAGATTAAGGTCTCAACAACAGAGAGCCTTTCAAAAGATCCACAAACCCTCTGAGCCAGCGTGGTGTATTTATCTCTTAAGGAACCTTGTCATTAGGCTCAAATTAAAAATGAGCTGTCAGTTTCTATTAATAATTAATGCTGAAATGTTAGCACTTTGAGAGACTGTTTCAAGTGCAACACATTCCATTTAATGCTGAACAGTTTTATATTTACAGTAATTCCACCTTTCATCCCTTAATGTCAACCTCTAAATCTTTAATGTTTTAATCACGCTTCTTATTTTGATATCCCACGTGAGATGTTCTAACCTGTGTCCGCTCCCTTTCGTTAAGGTGCACATTTTATACTGGAAGGTTAGTCAGCAGCACTTGTTAATTATTAAGGAAAACAAAATGCTACTGCTGGAAAATTATGTTTGTTCCCAGAAGTATGTGTTACCTTTAATCTGTACTGACAAGATGCAAGAGGAATCATGAAATAATCAGAGGAGCCAGGAGAGAGGATTGTTTGTGAAGAACATTACCCAGCAGAAATGTAGACAGCCTTGATTTGATTCCATAAATGAACCTAATTACTGGCTAATGTATTGTTCTATGGAAATATATCTGTGAAATAAGTAGTTAAAAGGAGGCCCTGTGAATTTTAAAGCAGACGGTTTTTGCTTTTGAGTTGTGCTCCCTATAGCATATTCCTGGACAGCACTGACTGAATGCTCTTGTATGCAGACAATGCTAAAATAAAAACTAACCCAACCTGCAGCACAGATCTGTGAGCTGTGTTCTTTATCGTAGCCTTCCCATTGTGTATGGGGGAGAGTTCTCTAGGGAAACAGGCCACCTCAATGTGTTGCAGAATTTTCTTTTTAAAATCTTTGCTTTGTCTCTCTGTACATATCCCAGAATATAACAAAATAAACATTTGGGTTTTTCTTAACTGCCAGGCAATTAATATTCTAGGAACACTAGAAAAAGCACTTAAATGGCTTGCAAAGGAGAGACAGGTTTGAACTTAGTTAAAGCATGTTACTCCAACTTGTTTGCGTTTCCCTTGCTGTTTCAGAACAACTCCTTGGAGTGAGATGTGTATTTAGTTAATGGTAACCAAGTTTATGTAACATTAATGGGTTACAGAGGAATATTAAACTATAACCTACTGTTTAATTACTGGGATCAGTAGAATAAGACTCTACTTAGCATGTGGCAGACTCGTGTGCTCTGTATTGCTGCCACTTTATGTTAGAATTTGTTATCCAGGCACACGTATTCTAGGCTAGGTGCTTAAAACCAACCCCATTATACCTATCTGTTTCTACCAGCGCTGCTGTATGGAGAAAGGCGATAGGTGTTCCCCTCTAACGGACACCTCAGCTTGCCCTTTCCTCTGCAGAGCCTGAAGAGGAGGCATGGAGCTGGGGAGAGACCTGCTGTGGCCTCTGGACTCCCATATCGACAGGCCCCATAAGGCTGTCTTTGTATGGGACTGCGTATCAGACAGGTGTATCTATCGGTGGAAAGGGATCCTGCCTGAATTTGAATGCTAACTGTTCTCCTTTAATAATGACAGCTATTTCTTATATTCCCCCTGCATCCTGGAACGTGTACTCCTTTCTTTTCATCTTGTTTGTAGACAAGTTTCTCATAGGCACGCTTGAAAAGCTTTCCTTTGGCTTTGCATTGATAGCTAAGAGTTCGAGTGCGCTGTGCAAATCACAGCAAGTAGCACCTTACTGCAGGAATATGCATTTGAAATTGGGAGACTGTTAGAACTGAGACACGCCAAAAAAAATCTCCATCCTGCTTGGCTTGGCCATTCCCAGCAGGCAAACAGAGCTGTGCTGATCTGGTAATATTTTGCACCCTTTTCACCCATGTGTAGTGAAAGCATGGTGTGCAAAAGTGGTGATGTACCAAGACTGTATTATGATCGGTTCTTACACCTCAGATGCATGTACTTCAGCAAGACTAAACTAGAGTGAAAGAAGGCAGGATTTTCTCAGCCTCTGAACTTTTGCTGCTATTCTCAGCTCTCAGCAATAATATCTGCGTCTTTTATCAGGCTTTCATCAGCTGGGGTTTTTTCTAATTACATGAAGAGTGGATGAAGTCCTATTAAGTTGTCTGACTAGAAGAATGACTGCCCTGATTCTTTCAATCCTCACTGGTTTGTAAAAACGGCATTCAGAGTTTACTGAACCTCCACTCACACATTGAAAAAGAAACAGAAAAATTCCTGCT
>NW_010391396.1:25876-56732 GCF_000710305.1 Buceros rhinoceros silvestris | reverse complement strand
CTGCTGCTACATTATCATGCAAGCATCCAGTTCTGTTCTTCCATACTGTGGAGGCATGCACAAACGCAGGAAAGCGTTAAAAATATTTATAAGATGCCCAACAGGACAAAATAAACGGACATGTGCAGTGTATGTACACTGTTCATTACAAACATGATTAGTGTGTGTATATAATAGACGTGTTGTTAAAGCACAGCGGGTTCTTCGAAGTTTACAAGTTTGTTATGAATTGATTAATTCATGAAATGCTTTGTTTCTATGACAACTTTATTGGTTTGCCTGTGGTCTAAATACATATAGGCATGGCAGGAATTCCACAGTACAAAACAAATTACACGCTACCACCTGAATGGCTTGATGCCTTTAGGGAATGTACAGAAATAGTCCACAATGAGGGCAGAAATCACCATAGCCTGTGCCAGTATGAGAAGGCTTATTTAATAAAGAAAAATGCGTAAAGGTCCTCCACAGCTTCCAACTCTGCAATAAAAGGGAGAGATGGAAATGAAGAAGGGAATCTGGTAGGAAAACATGAAAGGGACTTAAACCCCAATTGCAGAGATACTAGCATATTCAAGAAAAAGCCACAGATCAAACACCAGCACTCTCCCTCACAAATAATAGAGCTTGCAAGAAGCTATTAATATTCATAACAAATCTAGAGCTGCCAAAGAAACTGGAGAGCTATTGTTTAGTAAGAATTTAGTGTGAAAGTATAGGGCATTAGCTGATAAAAGGGTTGGGAGGCTTGCTGGGACAATACAAATGGGATCAGAGAAAAAAGTCAACAATTGGATCAAATGATAAAAGGGCGAATTCTACAATACAAGAGCAATAATTAAGACAGGCTGGGAAAATAACATCTGTTATGGAGATCTGAGACCTAAACAGGAGAATAATAGTTTTTAAAGTATAGAAAATGCAAGTTATTTGGCAGGGGTTCTATGACTGACCCCCCATGACATATGGCTCTCTCCAAAACAGCATCCCCAGCTATAGTAACATGATGGTCCTTTGGCTGTTTCTGTCCTCTGTGATACAAAGCTCTTTGGGAAATGACAAGCAAGAGCATGGGAGTCTGTGAAACTGGCTCTCCTGCTCCACCACCCACAATTTACCTGCTCTTCCAAGCCATAAACATCAGAAGTAGAGAACACACTTCGATTACAAAAGTAACTTTTCTGGCAACGTTTTAAAATCTAAACGAAGCTGCATAGCACCCTGGATCATTTTTACACAATGTGTGAGGATTTCAAAGGGAGGAAGGATCGCCAGAGTGAACCAGAGCAAATGCAAGCCCTTGGTAACCACAGACTGCCCCACCAGCTTTCCTGCCTCTGCTGTGATGGAGGTGGCAATGACTTCCTGCGGTTGCTTCGATCAGAACAGGTTTGTGCCTTATTTGGCTGTTGGGATCCTTTGGGATGTCATCCATTGAATTGCCACTGATTTTGCCTCTTGTCATGGAGCATGAAGAGCCTGGGGGTGGGATGGGCAAATTTCTGTGGGATTAAGGATACGTTGCTTCCCTTGAGCTGCAGCAAAGCCCAATTGCAAAGCTAATGGGGTTCAGTCACCGAGATTTGGCTCAATAATGAGTTACAGATGATGCCTCAGCCAAATAACTTTCTCATTTATTAACTAGGTAAACTTAACCACCTGCTCTGACGGGTGACTAGGCTGACAGTGATGGGAACTACATAAGAGCCAGGGTCCTGAGTCCAGAAAGCAGAGGGCAAAGAAAACAAAGGTAGAGAGATGTGAAGCTGCACGTGGCTTTGTGTTGGTCTGGTGCACAGTGTGTGTACTTCACTGCTGCTCTGCAAGTGCCTAAGCCATTTGACTAATTTGACATGGAAGCACTAATAAAATAAAAAGCTTCTCCAATTAGTGCACACTCTTTTTTCTGAGTGTTCTGACCCGGTCCTTCCCATAGTCCTAATTGCTTATGCTGCACTAAGTGACATTGCCTTCCACACATTTTTATGAGCTGTGGTCTCCTGCAAGAGGACAGAATTACCTGTATCGGCCTCTATGGTTGATCTGAAAAGACTCTGTTGCTTTGGCAGGTCAAACTGCGTATTTACAAACTATGGAATATTTACAGAGATAGAATTCAAAAGGAGTCAGTGGTCACTTCTTTAGAGAGTGGGCCTTATGCTCAGCTGGGCATCGTTTTCTATTGTGCTTCCTTCAAAGCTGTTCACAGTAGCAATGGAAAATCAAGCATCTAGTAATTATTAAAATACTCCTAGTAATTATTAAAATATTCCTAGATAAAGCCATATTTAGGAACCAAGAAAATCTAGAAGTCATCTTTACCCTGTGTGGTGTGGGTGTTTGGTTTTTTTTTTGGCTGGGCATAAGCCTTGGGAGAAAAAGGAAAGTTGACATAAGTAGCTCCTGATGGCGCCAGGCCTTTGAAATCTAAAAACTGTTGAAGTAAAGCTTGTGTGTGTGCTGAAAAAATGGGATTTTGTTTCTGTTTCCTTTTCTTTTTGTCTCCATTTCTAGATACTGAATCTTTTGCCTGTGGAAAGCCAGTTTCCCTTTCAGGATTCAGTCTGGATATAAAATGTAGTGGAGAAGCTGTCTTTCCTTTGTTAAAAAGATTTTATAGTTATTCTTTATCCATTATTTTTTCTGACTGGTTTAACCCTTACATTGTACAAATGATGCATTTTCAATTCAGCTTTTGTTTTAAAGAAGCACATAGGCTGGACAGTGAGGATATCCCTCCGGTCTGACTTAAGCTAAGGCAGGGAGCCAAAATTAGTCCTAAACCTCCCTTAATGGACTGATAGAAGCTTCACTCTACTTCTGAAACATCTGCTGCCTTTTGAGCATGGTTCCCAAGAAAGCCAGTGAAGGACTGCTGGTGAAACACAGCCAGGCAAGGATGCTGTTTGGCACCAAATGTTTGGCTGCCAGAACAACCCCAGGAGCTGAGGTAGCTGGCCAGAAGCCGCTTGGTGTGGGCTCTGGGGAGATGGGCAGCCTGGCAGTGCAAATACTTAGCTGTTTTGTTAAAATTCTTTGGTCACATCCCATCTCATTTTTTGGAGTTGGGAGTCTCCTGCAATGTGCATCATGGGGAGTGGTGGATCTCTAACCTCTGAGTAAGGTTATGGTTGGCAAAAGATACCATAAAATAAAACTGTGGTTGTAGTATATCAGCACAGTTCCTGGTATTTAGCACATGTATTTCAGTAAAGAGTGTCTTTTGACAGACTCACTTGGTAGTTAATTTACAATTGTCAGAAGTCCCTCTTTCTTTTCGTAAATCTTTTTAGGGTCCTTTCAAACGTTGTCTAAGCTACATAGGCAAATGTCATAGCTTATCCAATAACTAACCACAACATGTAATTATTTAATGATGGCTCTAAAACAAGCGTAACAAAGGGAAAACTGTTCTGAATTTTCTTGATGCTGTATTCAGCAAATACTTGCTCTTTATATGACATGACATCATTTACTCCCTCAGCCCTCAGAAGAGCAGAATAGCTGAACTATCGATATATTAAAACAAAAATTGTAGATAAGGAAAGTAAATTCTGACATTTAAACACTGACTCTATAGCTCGTCTGATGCGCTGCATTCCTAGTAGTGAAAAGTCTAGAGGGAGGAGCTTAATGCACCTTTCAGAATCTTTCCAATTCAATCCTAATCTGTGTGATGTCATATTTGTGTGTATGGATGTCATGTATGATCTCATGTGCTAGGTTTATGCAGACAGTACTTTACACATGCATTCAAATGCTTGATGAAAATGCCTCTGCTGCTTCCCTGGGTTTGGGTTTGCCTATGTTCATGTGTGTGCATATACACGCGTGCAGAGGGGTTATGAACAGATACCCTTTTTCATTAAGCAAGTGACATTTTCACGCCGGTGCAGCATCTATCTATCTTTTCTGGCAAAGCTTGTGTGCCTTTCAGTCAGCAACTGACTAAAGATCAATGAGAGAAAGCTTTTTGAAGGTGCTTTCAGGTCCTGCGGCAAGGGAGATGATCAGAAAGCTGCCATAAGCTTCAGACCCACTTGACAAATGAGAAACTATTTTGGTGCTCTGTAAACTGCTGTCACATCAGTTAGAAACACTAATTAGAACTACTTTGCTATCGAAAGTGTCCAGTGCATTAAATACCACTTCTGCTTATTGCAATTAGCTTATCCATTGACTTACACTTCATATCACGAGACTATCAAGGATGGAAATACATAAGGGATTGTTTAATAATTTATGAGGGAAAGTAGAACTGAATGGCAAATAGCTTTTGCCTGCTACCCTTTGACCTTTCATTCCTCGCAGAGCATGAAGCTTGCATGTGAAATGTGCTCATCCTTGGTTTTGTCTAGCTGGAGAAGAGTCAACAACCCAAGATGCACAAGCAAGTGAACATCAGATTATGTTCTCTTTCTCAGGGTGATGTGGAGATGAAGTGATGTCGGTAGCTTCTGAGAAGCAATTCGGCACTGTGGTGCCACACAGTCTATAAAGCAAGAGAGTCTTATGTTCTCCCTACACTCTTCTCCAGAACGGTCGTTCTTATTGATAAAGTAGCAAGACTTTGTTAATCTATGCCATGTGGAGCTCAGAAGAGGTGGTGGTGATTTTGACTGTCATTTCCTTTCTTCACAGGGCAAATTCATAGATGGCAATCTAGTGAAAAAAGTGAAGTTGTTCATAAAGATGGAGACAACTTTGTATTTTTGTTTTAAAGTTTAATTGTGAATTCGTAATACTTCCACATGCCTTAGGAATAAGAAAAGGAAGTAAAAAGTTTCTTATGCCTTAAAAGACAGAGGTGGCCCAGCCATCACGAAAGCTACAGCTCTGCAGATGTTTTGAGCTGAGAGGGAAGAAGGAAATATCACTTTTAATAGCTGGCTTGCAATCTAGCACACAATCTAAAATCACAAGGCTGTTTTCCTCACCCTGCTGTTGTTACCTGGGTCTAGGCACTTATTCTTTCTGCTTGGATTCTCACTGATGATGTTAGTCCTTAGTTCAGTTACCAGGGTATTAAGGAAGATCAGAATTTGTAATTTCTTCTTTTAAACATAAGATAGTAATCTTACTACTGCTCATACTTCTCAAGAGCTGGAATGATTTTCTCCTTAAGGGATTGGTTGTTGTTGTTAAAATTATTTTTTGTTGTTCTTTGAGACCAGCTCAGAGTGGCTGTGTTTTTTTCCTCACAAATTAAGGTATAACTGTAATGCAGTTTTTTCCTAAAATCTTTATTTAAAGAAGCAGTCAGAAAACAAAGCAGCAATGGGGCAGTTTCATCTAAAAGCTATCGAGAATCCCCTTCAATGATCTGATTCTAAATATATGAAACTCTTCCTGTTTTCAAATCCCTTCATATGCCCATTCAGTGACCAATGCAGAATATTCTTTGTCTACCTGAAGTCCTACACCTCACCAGACCTCTTCATAGTAATATTTGTGAAAAAAAAATTACTATTTCATTTTCAAAATCTTTAAATGACAGCAAAATGTAATGCTATGAACATGTATATTTATGCCTACACTCACATAAATACAAGGATAAATTACAGTATGAAATGGTTTGGTTTTAAAAATATGTTTAGAAGTTTACTTTGGGGGATTTATTTGGGAAAGAAAAGCCTCTGGAAGAGCAGAATGGAACTGCAAGATCTCAAACTATAAAATGAGAGGTCGGTCTACTGACACCAGAGGCCAAAACAGTGTCCCCATTTGTACCCTTTGGCTTTGATACCTGTAACTGGGGGAAGGGAGAGAACTGATCTTTTTTTTTAAAAGATACATTTGAAAACCAAACAAAATATCTCACCATGAGACACAGAGCTGTTTGAGTCCTGTTTTGGTGTGGAGCAGATCAGCTCTTTGGTCCCTGGGGCAAGCTGCACGTGTTTCTCAAAAAATGGCTCTGCTTTTCTGGCTGCTGCAGCAACGAGTGTGACTGAGATACTCACTCGTCCAGGAATGCACTGCAGGGTCTATTCCTGACCACTGTGGAGCTACGGACTTGCTGTGGGAGCTGTGGAAAACTTTTGAGGTTCAGCTGTGACTCCATCACCAGCGGAGTTGCTATTGATGCTGGTGAAACCAAGGGTCGATGTCCGGGTGGGAGGAGTGGAGGCTGTACCTACCTCTCAGCGGGGGCTTTGTGTTCGTTTCTAATTGTCTACTGCCTTTCAAGACTTGTAATCTCAGACCAGGGCAAAAAGAGGGTTATTTTTAACGATGGTGAACTTTAACTTGTAATTGTTGTCTCCACAGCAACCGACTGAGAAGAAAAAGCATAGCTTTACCAAACAGCTCCTAATCTATAGAATTTACACATGGTGAAAACGAGCGGGAAATCAGGGCCGTAGTGACCTGGCACTGGGGCAAGTGCAAGACACGCTCACAGATATACACGCTAAAACCACAGCATTTCCAGCAAGTTTTGCATCACCTGCACAACTTTGGAAATCCTCATGGTTTGATGTTGGGGTTAGGTTTCACCTAGTATTAGTCAGCCCCTGCGCTGTATTTAATACCAGTTTGGGTATCCATCTGCTTGAGACAGGGTGTCACAATATACTGGCAAGTTTCGACAGAGCAGCAGTAACATGCATTGATTGTTTCCCGTGAGGTTTCATGTTCCTGTAAAATCAGCCATTTAGAAAAAAAGTGCAGTATTCATTTAACTTGCTATTTCACATGAAACTGTGAAGACAATCCCTGTAAAAAAGCAGCACGTCTTCAGATGCCCAGTGCTGAATGACGTGCATTACAATGCTCCTCTTTTCTCTGAAAATATTCTAACAGCCAGCAGTGATTTAGGTTTTTCCTTCATTTGAAGCTCCTCTGTGGTGGCTGGCCAACATTATTCAAGAAGGGATCTGGTTTTCCCATACCATGCCAAGTAGAAAGTGTGCTGTCATGTACGTGGTGTACGTATCAAAGCCAGCCTCACAAGAAGCATGCCGTACAAAAGAGTTCACCCCCTGCTCAGATTTTCACTCCTCAGAAGCAGTGAATGCTCCCATCCCCAGACACGCGGTGCGTGGAGCTGCTGCCTCTCCCAAGTTTGTCTTACTGCCTGTTGTTTGTCAGCGATACAGGTGCAGTGCACCACCTGCTGAAGGCCAAATCCTAAACGTGATGTAAAGACTAGTAATTCGGAGTCACACCGGCACGAGTGTAGAGTTTTCTATACTACAGCATCAGTAATGTTATGAAAATTCCCGTGTATTTTTTCAGAGCATTGCACTGGGGGGTAAAGTGGGAAATGTCCCAGAGCTGCTGGAGGGAGGGGGGAGCTGTGGCCAGGCAGGTTTGTGTCTGTTGGAGGGTGTCTAGTGGGCTTTGCCCTTTCCACCTGTTAGGGGGTGCCTCTCAAAGGCAAGTTCTCCTCCAGACTGCCCCCAGGCCTCGCCGCGGAATGCTGCTGGAGCTCCCACTATTCCTTGTGCCCCAGCAGCCAGAAGAATTTAGCTGATTTTGGTGTAACTGTGTGGTAAGGTTGTTTGTTTTTTTTTTCTCTGATAGAAAATAGTTAAATTAACATACTAATTTTGTTTCATCTAACCAATGTATGTATTAAAACTCCCCCCAGACACTTGCATGGCTAGGACAGCCTGGTTGAATGCCGTTGGGTTGGGAGGGCAACAGCTAAATTAGGACTGGACCAGAGGTAAGTCATTTTTTGCTCTGAATTAGTGGGGCAGACAAATTCTTTATATCAGCTTTCCTTTCTTGAGAAATGCTCTTGTGATCTCTGGACTTGTCCATTAAAACTTCTGTAGATGGAAAAATTCCAGTGAATATTTTAAAACGGTATTTGAAAATAAATATGGGGCATATAAAAATACTCAATAAGTAGCTGAGCAGGAGAAAACGATAAGAAAAAATTGCTATTGTGTAAAGATAGATAGTTGCAACAATAGACTGATATCCAACAATTTACTACTGCTACTAAGTTCTAAAAAACAGATGACTGCAAAGTGTTTGCTGAACCATTCTTTTTCATCTGACATCTGGTTGGATTATGTGAACTGACTCACCATTTAAATGGGGCTACCGAGATTGGTGTGTTATTGATTCAGACAGTCCTTGACCTCAGGGATAACACTCGCTGTAACAGAGGAAACTGGCTCTTAGGCTAGAATTCTCCATCTCTCTCGGCATTTCTGTTACTTCACAATACTGAAAACAAAAAGATTAGGGAAGCAAAGAATGAGTTAATATTAACAAAACCAAGCATCTTCCCCTGGGCTGCTTGTTCTGATTAAATAGTGCTGCTGCTCTTCAGAAGAAAAATCCAGAGATGCTGAAACTTCAGTCCTTTGGATTCAAATTTTCAGCCAAGCTGCTCTGTGTGTGTGTATAGGCACATGCATATATAAATATATGTATATCTTAAAGCCATATTTTATTTTGTTTGAGTTAGGCTTTTAGAGTTTCACTGAGGTGAAGCTCTGGATACCAAATGCTTGAAATTTCCCATTCATGCTCTTCAGGGCAGACACAGGTTTCCCATGAAATAACATCAGGTTTGTGCCTGAATGGAAAGTGCAACAGCACCTGGGTTAGCTGTAGCCCCGCGGCTGAGCACGGAGCAGCCTGGTCGCCCGGGTACTAGTGCTGTACACTAGTATACGGGCCTCACGTGGGTGCTTTGACTGGTCTTTGCGGATGGCTGCGACACATTTGTGCTATGCTCTGAGATAGCCCAGCTGCTACAGGTATGGGCTTGCCTACCCCTGCAGAGCCGTACCCTCGTTTTGCTAGGTAGCCCTACTGAGCAAAAAGCCTGCAGTCAAATTCATCCATGCAAGGACTGTGCTCTAGCCTGAAATAGGAGTTTGGTCTCCTCAGGCTCTCTGTAGAATCAGTCAGAAGATGCAAGTTCTTCTGCAAGACAATTTAGAGCACGTATGTATGGAGGGAGCCATCTCTGTTTGCTACGTGCTAGGAGACCAAGTCTCCCCTAAATGGCACGTACATTAAGTGGCTGATGGCGCTTCATCACATCACATCCACAGAATAATAACCGCTATTGACTTTAAATGACACCAGTGTCCTCTGCAAAAAATACAGCTGTGTTGTTGCCAGGGCAGGGGATGTGGAGAAGAGATGTGTCTGTCCAAAGCATCAGGGGAGGATGGCGGGAGCCTAGGCTGGCTCCCTGGGAGCCTATGGGGCTCAGAAAAACACTGGTGAGCAGGATGGCTTCTGGCCCTGCACAGAGTAGAATAAATGAAGAAGGGAGCGAGTTTTGTGTGTGTGATGGGGTTCCCTGTTTTGTGTGTTTGGGTACTTTTTCCTCTTCAGTTCTTGTGCGGAACACAAATGTTTTGTCTGTCATTGAGCAAAGAATTACAACCAGGATGTACAGGAGAAAGGAAAGGATGCCTGGGATATATGGGATTATTATGAGATTTGGCTGCTTCAGGTTCCTCTGGATAGCTCAGGAAGGACTTTGTCCAGAATTCATCAAAGACAAAAGCTTTCTTTTCAACAAAGCTATCAGTGGGCACTTGCCAGGATGCCTTCAGGACCTTTTCTTTGCAGAGAAACTCCAAAATAACAAATAACACAGCAGACTGTTGATCAGTCTTAAATTAACTTAAAAAAACTTGTGCTTGTTTTTTTTAAAGGATATCATCCTTCGGCCTGTCTGTAGCCCAGGCACTGTATGTACCTTCTCAACCTGTCATTCATCAAATTCCTAACAGCTGTTAATCTCTAGACATTAAACAGGTAGCCTGGCACTTGACCAACAAATACTGCATGATGCTGCAGCTGTCGAATGAGTACTTGATCAAAAATTATTTTCTGGCTTTTTCCTAGCTATTTCAAATCTCAGGCTGCAATTCAGTTGCTCCCTTTTTAGTTATATGGAAGCAAAATGAGATGCACCTGAATGCTTTTGAAAACAATTACTTCTAATACTATTTACCAATGCAAACATCATCTCTCCTCGATCCTTCCTGTGTAGACTATAACACTCACTACTTTCTTACTCTTTCACATGCAAACGCTATGTCTAAGTTATAATCACTGAGCATAAGTTGGATAAAAGCAAAATCTGATGTATTAACAATGAAAACGTTCTTCTGAACAAAAACATGGATTACCACGGGATTTTTCCTAGGATTATACTATATTCAGTGTGATTAAGAGCCTCAGAGCTTGTCTCTGAAAGACTTATTCTTCTGATCAAAGTGAACATCCCATTTTTCTATTCCCGTTTCCTAGGCAGGTTGAAGAATGATCTCCTTATATATATACACCTTTTCCTAGGCACAAAATTTCACTAAAACCATTTGGGGAAAGGACAATTGGCAGTGTCTTACGGCTGATTTTTCTGTAGTCTGTCCAGTGCTATTGAAATAAGATTCAGAGGGAGTTGGCCTTTGGGAGCCTGAAATCTCCCCCGTGAATGGCATTGTGAAAAGAAATCCCTTTGGTGCGGGAGTACTTGCATGGAAAGGATGATGTGGACTTGCAGAGCAGCAGCTGCCATGTGCAAACTGTATGTGGGGAGGAGTTGAACATGGAGCCCTGTGGGATCTATGTAGGCTAGGCTTTGGAGATATTTTCCTTGCAGTTTCAGACAGCTCCAAGCCATTTGCTGACCTTTCGAAGGTTTTCTAAGGCTGTGAGTCAAAGTGTTGGTGTTAGACACTGATAGTACTGCAAGTATTATATACAATAAGTTTCATTTGCTTTTATGTGGGATGGTCCGCTACTGCCCAGTGGTAGCAGCCAAAAAAATTTATCAAAAATGGGTATTACATGGATGCAAGGAAATGCCATGCACACAGAACTGTTACTTTCCTCTCACAACCCAGAACTGTGTTGCTGAACTATTGATATCACATGTCACACAACAGGCCTGCCTACGCCCAATAAATGCAACGGCCATGTCCTACTGAGATGTGTAACTCAAGTCAAGGTACAGTCGGACAGCACAGCTGAAATGCATTTTTTCTAGCAGTAAAAGCCTTGCATTTCTAGCAGTAATAGAAATACAGTAAAGTCTTCACAATTGTTCCTAGATGTATCAACACACTGCAAAATAGTACTGCACAGATGATATGAGTCACATTGAAGCTGAATCCATGCTCACAGAGAAATGCTTTCACTTCAGCAAATTCTTGA
This sequence comes from Buceros rhinoceros silvestris, assembly GCF_000710305.1. Taxonomy (NCBI): domain Eukaryota; kingdom Metazoa; phylum Chordata; class Aves; order Bucerotiformes; family Bucerotidae; genus Buceros; species Buceros rhinoceros. The sequence continues at coordinate 45,587 of NW_010391396.1, read as the reverse complement.
GGCACCTCATTTTCTATGAGCTAGATTATTTTTTCATAAATTGTGGACAACAAATAAGATGAGTTTAGCCCTTGTCTTTGTTGCTGAATGTGGCAAGCTGATCTGTGAGTAATGGAGCAAACAGAACAATCTGTTCCAGAGCCTCTGCGAAATTTTCCATTGTCTGGGGAACGAATCGGTCCATTCTCTGCATGAAAGGGGAAGTCACGCTTAGGAACTTGATTTGTTGCAATGATCTTCTTTAATGCATTGCGCTACTAGTGACATTCTCGCTGATATTGGGGTCCTTTGTGTGCTTTGTATCAGTTTTATTTTCTTGACAGGAAATTGAAACACCTATATATGTAAGGAAGTCAATCTTTGATTCTTTCTAGCCCCTAAGTGTGTCTGCTAACATGCTTCACATCACAGACTGCATTCACAGTGGCACAGTGTGAAGTTCCATCTTAAAATTAACTCTACTTAGTTCTATATGGCATGAAGAGTCTTCTTGGAGCTCATAGCGGTGTTTAGAAAGGCATGGCTTTCACCACACTTAGGTGGTTGCTAGATCAGAGCTGGTTAGATACTTCCTCTAAACTAAGGGCTAAAAGAAAAATCTAACTAGTGAGTTCATGTGATCTGATCAGCATGAATGTCCCCTCCTCCCCAAGAAGAGAGGCCTGGTTTTACAGGTAGTTCTCACCTGGACCATGTAATTTTAAAGTAAATAGTAGGTATCTGTATCAAGTGTTTAACTAGGAGAAAGACACTGGAGACAATTGAAAAATAAAGGGGAGGAAGAGGGAAAGGAAGATGAAGTTTACCCATAAAGGCACGTCTGTCTACAAGGATGGGATAGTGAAGAATGCTGGAATTTCCCTTCTAAAGCAGGTGAAATGCAGGTTTTCCCTTTCCCTGTTAAAAGGAATATATCACATATAAAAGGTCATTCACAATTGTCAGGTATTAAGTCTAGCAATGAGTAGGCAGTGAGCAAGAGTTCATTCCTCCAAACGCCTCAGGACCGTGAAGAGGGGCTGTAGCCATCGGTCCCTGCAGATGTGTAACAGGGAGACAGCCAGCCGTAGACTGTGATGGTAAGGAAAAGATAGGCCACCAGTCTTCATTCTCTAGCAACATAGGTTGCCGCAGGATCAAAGCTGAAGGCCTTGCTGGGTTCAGGGGTAGCCAATGAGACTGCGTTCTTGCCCTCTTGTATAGGACTGCTGATATACTGGTCCCAGCTTAGGAAAAACCTAATCAAATAGCTTCTCTACCCATGACAGCACGCACAAAGCTATGAAGACAGGGCAGACCCAACAGCTATCCTCATACCTAACCTCCCTCTAGAGTCAGCAGACCTGCAGTCACTGGTGCTTGGCTCAAGGATTTTGCCATTCCAGGAGAATTCTGGTGTGGTGAGACTAGATGAGTGCAGGTGACTCCCAGAGGTCAGGGTTTAACAGAGCACCTGCCCAGTTGTTTGGGAAGAAAAATATATAGTCTCAGCCTACTGGCTGAGAAATGTCAGCATAAAGAAAATGAAAAACATGTTTTCTTTAAGATTACTTATAAATCTTAGCAATTTGACGGCAAACTCATTATCGTCTAAGGCCAGCCTGGATATGTTTGGGATCCTGGCTATTAGCAGCGCAGTGCTCCCATCAGCCCTGAGCAGCAAGCCATGGTGGGATTGCTCAGATTCTGCCTGGCAGGATGTTTGTGACTCTCCCAAGCTGTCCCTACGTTGCACCTTCCACATGTGACAGAGCATTTCTGTTTGCCAGGAATGCCCGCTCTTGCAGTGACCGGAGCTCTGCAGCTCCCTGCTCCTTGCCCACTAATAACCCAGCAGGTGTTGTCTTTGGCAGGGGGCAAAGGGACCTGCCCAAGGCCCCCCAACAGCTCAGGAGCTGTGCAGAGCTGGTGCAGTGTCACTGGTGTAGCTCCCAGGTGTCCCCTGCAGGCTGGAAATGCCTCCCTGAGCTGCTCCAGCCAAGATCCAGCTGAGTCTGTTTCCTCTCATCAGCTTAAAAAGAGAGTGGGAAATGCTGGTGAGAAGTTGCTGCTGCTGGGAAAGGGGTTAATTTTTCTCTCTGATTTTTTCCTGTTTTCATTTTCTCTTTGCTCCTCAGAGAGGAATGAGGGCTCAGCTTACAAGGAGCTAGCACTAGACTGGACTTTTTAAAGAAAAGCCTGAAATTCCGGGAAAGGATTCTACCCCTTTTGTCTGCTTTTCTTTAGAAAGTGCTCGTTAAAAGGAGAGGCTGAGTTTCAGCTGTAGGTCTATTACAGAGGTAGAAACCAGTGCTAAAGCTTGACTTTAGATTCTGATTTCATCCAAAGTCTGTGCTGAAATTCAGATTGAGGCTGGCCTTAATGAGTGCTGCTCTGAAATCTGCCATGCAGAATATTTCTGGGCTATACCTGGGCTAAATTAACTCCTGGCAGCTTTTGCTGGTAATGTTTCGAAGTGCGGTCAGTGGGGTGTTTTTTTCAGGGGTCATTCGGCAGTGTCTCACCGCAGAGAAGAGCGCTATTGAACTCCTTGGAAAAGCTATGAAATTTCATACACTGCATGCAACCCCGGGAGACTAATCCAGCCTCAAACACCATCACTCTTAGATTTGTGTTTCATTCAAGAAGTCATGAAGCAATCTATTTTGCCAGAAAAAAAAATCATTATTTTATCATCCTGAGTACTTTCCATGAGAAAAAAATTTATCAGAAATGCCTGAGATCTTTGAGAAAGATCTCAATTGTGCAGAAAAACATTACATTCTTTGGAATTTTCTGCTTGTTGTTTTTACTTAAATACAAATATTAATGAACACCTAAACATACCCTTTTGCTATTGCCCTTAATTTTTCTATGAAGATTGCTCATAATTCTACATCTGTCTTCTTTCACTTTAAAAAGCTCTTGCTCCTTACTGCTCTCAGGATAATGCTGCATCATTCCACCTAACTACCAATAAACATAAATGCAGACCCATGACTTCTGTTCAAAAGCATGCAGGCTCCTTTGCACTGTTATTGTGTATATAAATATATCTTCCAACTTGTAGCTGTAGTACAACATCTGAATTAAATCATGACTTATTCTTTCTATTAAAGCTGTGTTGTCCTTGCCATTATCCCCTTTTCCAGTAAATGAGTACAATGAAAAATTGATTCTAGCTGTACTGGACTGCAGCAAAATAACAAAAGATGATTGTTACATTATCAAAGTCCTCCCTGCTTCTGCAACGCAGGAATTGCCAACACCTGTCCTTATCTTCTCAATCAATATTGCACCTGAGTCACATTTGCCTGGAAAACACTTTAAAGCTGTCCACTGTATGTTATTTAGATTTAACAAATGCATTATTCAGGCTGTCTTCATTTATTTTGATTACCTGAGATTGCTCTGCCATCCCTGTGAGTTATATAAAGCCTAATATTAAATGCCACACTAGCCTAGTATGTCAGTAACAATATCAGATGACTTCTCTTACGTGGAGCAGTGTGACAGCTGAACAAGTACACTTTGTAAAATGTGTGTTGAAAACTTGTGTTCAACAGGGGCATTTTATTGCATGCTGCTTTTTCTAAAAGGTAGAGTAGGGCGGATGGCTTCAGTTAATGGCTGCTAGAACAGAATGACCTAATTGGAAGCAGATTTGGGGAGAGCGACTTCCCAAGTGCACTTCCAGAAAGAGTAAGCCAGTGTTGGATGCCTAAAGCTGTCGCCTATGCTTTACAGCCATGCTTTTTAATATTTTTAAGAGGTGATACTTAAGAGCAGCTAATTTACTGCATGTCTCTCTAGCAGTCTGAAACTACTGAATATCTAGTAAGAACAGAGAATAAGTGAGCAGCTCTAGAGACGTGGCCATCATTTCAGCATGTGCATTTGCATATTCCATCTAATGCCTCAAGTCAGACGCCTAAAATTAGTAGATTTATTTGGATGTGTGGAAATAATTGTAATTTGTTTCACAGCAATCAATTTGTGATGCTTTGATTTCCCTTTCTACAGAATTAAATTATTAAGGGGCAAATATGATTTTCAAGATACTTTTTATCATTCCTTCTGCTTGAAGTTTTGTCAAGTTTGACACACCATAACTCAACGTTCAGCCGTGAGTAATAAATATTAAAAACCCCCAATCAAATAAAAAACAAATTAAGTGTGGGAAATGCAAAGAAATGAGTGGGATACTACCTTGCCAGGAAATGTGACCGTAATAGGGGCCTTATTTTCCATAGCCACTAATCCGCATCATTTTTAGATGGCAACTGTGCTCTGAGTGGGAGGCTGTGCTCCTCAGCCTCTCTACTGGACCATATATGGAGGGCAGGGAGCAGGATGGAGTGTTGAGCCATTCTTCAGAGGTGCCTTCGTGGTCCCTCACCCACAGACCTGCCCTCTGACAAGTCTGCTAAGGCATGGGCTGATTGGAACTGCACTGACCCCATCCCAACAGACAGTCAGTGCTGCTGCACCAGTGCTCAGCGATGGGCGTTTGCTCCAAGATTTGAGGCTAGTGACAGTCCTGACTGAGGCAATGGGGAGATGAGGGATGATCAGCTCCGCTCCTCAGCTCCCTAGCCAGAGCTCTGCTAGGGCAGCAAGGATGTCCTTGGTATTCAGAAGAGGTTTTGTGCCGCACCTGAGTAAGGAGATGCCTATATTCCCTTTCAGATGCCCGGTGGTGACTCGCACCATCACAACGTGCACTGGGGAAAGCGGGAGAAAGCAAGCCAAGGGTTTCAAATTTTTGTTGCGTACCTTAGGCTGGCTCGTGCCAAGCCCGGGAACACCCCTAATCTCCCCTGGCCCTGCACACCCAAGAGGCCACCCCTGCTCCAGCAGTGAAAGCGTCGGAGGCCCTGCCTATGCTTCTCTTGCGTTTGGCATGAGTATCCATGTTTCTCCATCCTCTGCCCTCCTTTTGTTTCTATGTTTAAAAGCCTTGCCTTCTATTTTAGCAGAGGAGAAAAAATTCTGCTGAAAAATTAACTTCAAAGCCCCGAGTCATTGCACAGCTACAAGCACAGAAGTATTCCCCCTCAGTCTTTTTTTTAATCTTGATTATTTTATTTTTTTTTTTTTTTTACAGCTGGGCACAGAAAGACTGGACTGAGCAGAGCACTCCTGTAGTCAGACCCTGAGCTGTGCCATACCTGCATGCAGCCGCTGCTGGAAGCACGCACAGCTGGCCCCAGGACAGCACTGTTCGTGCCCCGCTGACCCATCGGTGCGGTGTCTTTCCACGATCCAGCAAAGCTGCAAAATTCCTGTGCTAGCTTGTGCCCGTTCTTCAAGCCCTGGAGGGGTCAGTTCTCATGGTTGCGTGTGTGGGGGCACTGAAACGAACGGGGAGCAGAAGAGCTTGTGTGCAAGCACAAAGTCGCCCTGCAGCTGTTCTGGCCAACTATGGGGATAACTCAAAACTATCTGAGGTTTGCTTTGGCTCAGGTGAGACTCTGGGTGCCAGGATGCCTACACCAAATATTTTTTACCTACAGCCAGCAATATTGCTTTGGTACCTCGGTGAGAACAGACTTTCTTGGGAGCTGAGCACAACTCCGCTGCCAGAGCAGCTTTGCTGGTGGCATTTCAGAGCTTCTGCCTCTGATCCCATACAGAACACGAATGGAACGAGGAGAAGATGGCTTAGGAGATGATGTGGAAGAACTAGGCCTGGGTAAAGGCTACTCCTATTGGAAGTCAACCTCCATCTGTCTGTCCGTCTGTCCCTCCCTCTGCATGCCTGTCCCCAGGGCAGAGGTGCACACAGAGGGTCTCAGCTCGGCTTCTTCCTCCGCTCGTGCAGTGAGTGCTAAGCGGGCTCTGCCTGCACCAGGGCGCAGGGGAGGGCAGGAGGGGGCTTCACACCGGGACCTGTGAGAACCTGCAGTCCTGCTGTCTGCAGAAATGAGCCTCAGACGTGCGGCTTAGCTACGGGCCTTAATACATTCGTATTTCCTCCTAAATATAACTAGCAGGTGAACTAAAACCTGAGCTTATGACGGGATTCTGGCTTTCATTAAGGAATTTCGTACCTATTTAAAAAATATATGCGGGAGCATGTTGCTGATTATTTTAAGAACCTATGCAAATTTATTGATTTGCAGTAGGAAAAGCTTGCTGTGATGTGTAAATGAAGCCATTTAAATCATCCTGTTTGGTAACTGAAGCACCAGCTCTGTTTACTCGGTGAGTAAATGTTTTGTAGTTGTACTTGCGGTCCTTGCTGGCCCAAAAGCTAGCTGGCTGTCCCCCTGTTGGCTTTACCAGCGGATAACCCTCCCCCTGTCTGGGCTAGGTGTCGGTCGGTGCTGTTTTACGGTGCCCCAAAGTGTGCCATCTGTCTTACCGAACGGGCAGGACTGGATCTCCTCAGCAGGAGAGGACATGGTGGCCTTGCACGGGGGCAGGATGCAGCCAGGGCAGCAGTGGCCATGCCAAGCTCTGCTGTTGATTGCTACACACGCCTTAACAAATATCTCTCTGCGGGCAGAGTTTCGACCTAAATGCTTCTGCACAGCGCGATTAGGGATTCTGTTTCGCTCCCACCCTGGGTCAACAATAGGTCAGATGTAATTGAAGATTACACAGACCCTAAATTTTTTTCATGTCCTTGCAAGTGAACAGTGGGAAGCTGCTTTAAGGGTAAGCCAAGGGATATATTAACACATAAATCCTGCCGATAATTTTATTGGTTCTCAGGGAAACACATGCTCATACAGCCCCCTGTATCTGTTACTCCAGAGCTGGACAGTTGCTACCTGGAGTATGTAGGTGTGCTTGTAAATGCTTGCAGATAGATGGGGTTGAGGTCTGAAGGAGCGTAAGGGGTTCCTGGGAATCACTAACTTGGGCTCTGTCCTGAAAAGGGGCATTGTGCAAAATAACACACCAGATAAACAACAGGTACTTTAATAGGTGCCCTTAATTAATCAAAAAGTTGAGAAGAAATTTTTCTCTGGCGCCTCGGTTTTGCTCTTCACACATGTTTGATGCTAACACCTTCATTCACATTTTTTGTTGAGTTGTTCTCAAATCTGCTTTTTTTGGAATAAGAATCATTCAATAATTGAGGGATTATTTGATGCAGGAATAATGCACGTATCCATTAAGGAAAAAGCACCCTGGCTTTTGAAAGCCTTGCAAGCAACGTGTGTAGCATTTGCCCATTTAGAAAACTAGAGGCTTTTAGGACAACAGACCATGGTCTGAGCCAAGTGATATTAAGACGAGTGGCTCAAAACCATAATTCAGTCCTGCTGTCAGTGCTGCACCCTTTCAGAGAAAATACAATGTTTCTAAAACTTTCAGACGAAACTGGAAAAAAATAAATTAAATTAAATGCAAATGTTAAAATGTATGTTTTAGTTCTCACATTTTACAAATTTAAGAGGTGCTGAATTTTACTGACAGTTTTCTTGGCAGAAAGTGAATTCTAAAGATGCACATGCAAATATTTGTCAAAACTAAATTTTCAATTTTGCTTGCATAAGGATTACTCCAGAAGTGCTGGCATACTTGCTCACGGAAGAGAAGTAGTGTCATGTGGCACATCTGGCCAATCACAGGAAAACTGTGTATTTTTAATTTTAAATATTCTGATTAATCCATGGAGTAAAGAAATATAGTGAAAAGAAAGTCACTGAATATATTTGAATAACAAATAAATTCAAGATGGTGTGATTGGCTTATATGTATTCCCCGAGCAAGGAGAGACAAAATTAATCAAATAAATTATTCATTTTGAATTATTTGTTCAGCTCTTTTTACAAGATGAGGCCTAATACTGATGTCTGAATTCTGCAGTTTGCTACAGAAGCTCTGGTATCGTGTGTCCTATCCTTCCGATAGCCACCTCTTTGCTTTGGGAGTGACTTCTTCACACCCGAGCACTGCATTTGCCGTGGTGATGTATTTTCTGTGAAAGAGTTGCTAAAAGCAATTAGGTCTTGAGTATCAGGCACTGAAAGTCCTAACGCGCTCATTGACCAAAAGGCATTAGAAATGTGATGTTACCCGTTTCTACTAAATCATTAGCACGCAAATAGCGCTCCTCCGCCTCGGCCTTTGAGCAGAATTAGATTCGGGTTAGAGTGCATCTGTACGCTTACCCCGAGAAGCACTCAGCACGGCTGTCCTAATTGCACCCCAGATATCTAGACTGTATTTAGATAGAGGATTTAATGGCTCTGCTGCCAAAAGTACGGTAGCCTTTATTACATTTATTTTCACTGGAAAAACTAATTGTTGTGTTCTCTGAGATAAATACAGTAATTAAAATATAATTCTTCTTTCTTTGATAGCTATGCGATATATGGTACTTGTCTACGGTCTTGTTGAAGCTCATGGAGGAGAGAAAGCAGAAAGTCGAGCTATTTAAGCACGTACGTCTTCTGACACTATTAAAGCACTGTTCTGAAAACCAGAAGGGTACAGCAAGTTGCTAGGCAGGGCTGCGCGCTTTCTCGGTGGCACAGCTCTGGGCAGGGGACAGCAAACTGTCCCTGCCGGGCAATGGGGAGGTGAGGGTGTGCCAGGGCACGGCAGGGCCCCATCGTGAAAGGCAGCGCCTGCGACTCGCCAAAGCCCCAGATCTCGCCATTTCTGTGAAGCAAAGCAGCAAGGTGCTAGAGCATCGTTCTCCTCTGCCCACTGTGGAGAAGTGGCGGAATGACAGCCGATGCTGCAGCAGCGTCTTGCTGAGGGGAATTTATAGTGCTAATGATCTGTCTCTGCTCCAAAACCTGTGTGCGAGGCTCAGGGCTTTGCTCAGCGCCTGCCAGCCACATCCTGCTGCCTGGGCAGCAGCCAGGGCTGTGTGGGTGCTGCCCCAGCCTGGGCAGCAGCCAGGGCTAGTGCAGAGGGGGGTTGTGACAGGGCCAGAGAAACCTGGAGCAGTATGGTCAGCTCATTTCATAAAAGCCGCCAGATGATCATGAATTTCATTGCCAAACCTGACTCCGTTTGAAACGCGAAAACGCACGAATGTAAGTGGTGCTGTCAGCTTCCTAAAAATCACATTTTCTGCAGTCTTCTGTACTTGTTCTGTTCCATATGTGGAAGGATTTTTGTGAAATGTTCCAAGCAGAAAGTGAAAAACTCTGCGGTGTACTGGCACGATAAAGCTATCTTGCATGAATGTGGTGCTTTCCACTTAAAGTGACTTGCATAAGTGGAAATAATATCCCCATTTTGCTGATGAAGAAACTGAAGCCCAGCATTTCCTTTGAGTCACATCCAGTGAGCAAGGATAAAGCCAAGAATGAATGTGCTGACACACAGGATTTCCCATTGCCACCAGACAGGTTGTCTCCACCAAGAATATTTCATTCTGACTCCACTGTCATCATCTGCCTGATTAAAGCACCATCTTACTAACCATTTTATTTCCACAGGATAGAAAAAAAATATATATATTGTCTGTATTTGCTCCAATCTGCTCTCCAAAGTATCTCTTAATGTGGCAAGAGACTTTGCAAGCTTTACTTGCCATGATTAGGTACAGCTGGAAGAGACTTTGTCCTAAATTAGCCGATGCAACTGGTGTCTGTACTAAATCTGTATACGTTCAGGTCTACAAAATACAGAAGCCAGCAAAATGTGGCTCCTGGAAGACCTGTGTTGTTTATAAGGAATCGTTAGAGTTTTGGTTAGAATTGTTAACAATTAGCAAAATTATACAAGAGGTAATTATGCGAGTTATTGATCGATGCATATTAAGCAGAACTCAATTTATAGGTCATTTTGAAGTGTTATTGGGGCCTCTGAGTGCATCAATAAATCATTTTATTTCTTCACATGGATACTAAAGACGACTCAGAAAGATGCCATGTGCAGAAAGCTGCTTGTGCCAGTAAATTATATTTACATCTGCTGCATATGGATAGACAGGATACGGGCCAAGTATGTGACGGTGGGAAGCAGCTTGCTGCTTCTGTTTTGGGAAAGTTCATCACAGTTGAAATTTTGGACCAATTAGATTCTGAATCACACTAGAGAGGGAGCAGTAGATGAGCTCAAAACTTTGGCTGCTCCAGAAACTTCATTCAGAATAATATACAATCTCACATGTCTTATCTCTCCGTCAAAGTTTTGAAGATGTTTTTTCATTGCTGATAGGAGCAGGGAAGAAGAGGGAATCTTGCACTGAAATGGGGAAAAACAAGCACGATCGACTTCACACCAAGTTTCGTGTTTTGAAAATGGAGGACTTGGAAGAGGTCCACCTCTGCTGCAATTGGGATACGACTGCCAAAAAAAAAAAAAATATTAAGGTGGTATGAAAGTCAAGCTATGCCAATGGTGAGTTTAATCTTCCACAACGGTTTGTGCCCAAAGTATATACAGAGTTTATAGTCTATTTATCCAAACAGAGGTTTTGGGCAAAGTGCAAGGCTTGGAGATGAAGGATACAGATACAGGCATTTTGTTCTTAGAGGCAGATGAGTGCAGTAATTTCCCTGGCACAAAACCAGAGCTGAACAGATGTCTCCCAGGAAGGTCCGCTTGCCTGGTTTTGCACCTTTTTAGGCTCCTGTCCTGCTGCCACCTCCCTCCACCTGGCAGTGGCTAGGAGCTGGCAGGAAATAACTTGGGGTGTTACCATGAGGGGCTGAGGTCTGACTTCCACTTCGGTGCTTCCCCCTGGGGAGGACCTTCCCCTGTGGCAGGAGAGGTCCAGGCAGCGGCTGCAGAGACACAGTCAGAGAGCAGATTTCAGCTTTGCTGGTTGTGCCCCTCTGAAAGAGCAAGAAGCCAGACCCGTCTCCTGGTGCTGTACCCAAGATGGGGTGAGAGCACACTGGCCAGAAGGTCTGGCTGGCAAGACAGCCTGCCAATTGCTGATGTGAATCAGAAATGTGTTGCAGACCATGCCATTGTCTTGCAGTGCAGGAAAAGCAGCCTGTTCTTCAGCAAACAAGATAAACATTAATTTAATCTCCAGACCACCTGAAGCTGGCTTAGTGACTCAAGCAAGCAGAGCCACTGCTCTGTAACCCAAGAGATGTCAGAGCAGACAGTTGCTGGGGCAGGAGGAACAGGCAAGGTGTGCTGCCTGCAGCTCTTTCAAAACTCCTGTGAGTTGCAGAATGCATAGGGAAACCTCAGCACAGGAGGCAGGAAGCAAGGGAGGACTTCTCAGTTGCTGTGCCAATAGTTTGCTGACTTGTAGTTGTTAAATATGGAGAGCTGACTAAAAGGGTATTGGGTGCTTTCCGGCTTGGCTGCTGAAGGGCGAGATCTGTGTTAGTGTGCCCACGCTGCGTGTGGCTGTCCCTCGCTTGCTGGGAATGAAAGCCCCATTCATGGGCAGCGATGGCGGAGGGGTTCAGGGGGAAGCAAAACTCCTCAGCATTGCTTCTGCTGGTACGGTATGAAATGGGGCACTTACGGGGCCTTCTGCACCTCACCCATGCAGAGCAACGTGGCAGCAGTACCCTGCTCAGTGAGCAGCGTGCCTGGCTTTGTTGTGAAGTCAAGGACGCTTAATGAAGTCAAGGACGTGTTTTCCCTGGTCAGGAAGCCTCTGAACCCAGCGCGGAGCACCCTGCAAAGATGCTGCTACCAGCCTTTGCTGTCCAGAGTGTACCTGTGGATTGTCCCACAGCCGTTTCACTTTAATATGTGTACTGAGTCATCCCAGCCAGTGACAACCCTGTGTACTAGATCACAGTGAAGATTTTCCAAATCTAAAATACAATTTTCCTGCTGCAGATACGGAGTGGAGACTGGACGTTACCGAAGACCCTTCCCAAGCCCTGGCAGGGCACCTGCAGCAGAGGCCAGGCTGCACCCGGCTCCACAGGCAGGCTTCTGCCTTAAACTCAGTAACTTCTGAGAAGTAAAACGACAGCAAGACCCACTACAATTTGATGAGGTAAATAAATATTCCACCAGTAAAATACCTATGTGCCTGATGTAGTGCCCCAAAGGGCACACCCCTGCTGCTGTCACTTGTTTGTGTCTATCCGATTTTGGATTATGTTTGCCTTTCATTTAATAAGTTTGACAGGTTAATTTCAGCCTGTTCTTGACAGGGAAAGTAGCTACAAGGAAAAAAAATGTGAAATGCTCTGTTAAGGTAAAAGCATGATAGTGCATGGCAAGCTACTTAGGTTTCAAGACTATTGAAAATGTGAATATCGAAGAGGGATTTTTTGCCCAGGGAGAGGAACATAACATCTTCTATGCTGAGAAATGACTGAAGATCCTAGAGCAGCCAGTTTGTGTCTTGCTGGAAGATAGCGCGTTTAGGTTAAACTAAAGGGCCTCAAAAAGATAAAACAATAATAAAAATTCCTAGATTAGCAATTTAAGAATATTCAAGGTATTTCCTTTCTGGGTCTTCAGTACAATGGCTACAGCACAGTACAGGTTATGCAGCCAGAAGAACCTCTGGAGCAGCTGATCCCACACCCTGAGCAAGGGCTGACACTGGCTGCTTGTCTCTGCTCTACCTTGGGTTTGCTCTGCCCTCCTTCCCCTCGGCCTCTCTGGCCATGCTGTTCCTACCAAACTCTGGGAACAAATGATTCTTGCTTTCATTCATGGTGTCTGGATGTGTCTCGATACCAGCCCTGGGCTATGGAGTTTATCTTCCAAGACTTTCTTTCAGTGAGGCTTACGTGCCCTTTCCATCCTGGGCTGCTGCCACCAGGACAGTGTTTCTCTTTAGGGGGAGAAATAGTTGGATCTGTGACCGAAATCCACCACACCAGAGTTAGGGCAGCTCCCAGCAGCTCTCAGGAGAGCCAGAACGCACCCTGCCGGGCTCCACTCTGGTTTCGGGGATCCCTGGCAAGCCCAGCTCCCAGCAACCAGCTCAGAGATCAGCCCCCAGGCCCCCCACAGCCACGCACCCCAGGTACCCTGTGGCACGCCCCTGCCTTGAGGATTTCTGGCTGCAGAGGAGAGCGCTCTGCATCTTACCCCATCCAGCCCCCTCCTCTACAGGTGATGCATACTTTGGTGTGTAAATGAAAGAAAATTTAAGAAAAATTGGCTAGAGAAATTAAAACTGCCTCAGGCAGCTTAACTTGTACAGCGACACATACAGTACTTAGCACCCTAGATTTCATTATTCTTAACAGCATAACTGGAGTCCTATTTTCACACATTAAATATTCTTAGATTTTTTTTTCCCAATGAGCAGACACACAATTTTTTTCTCTGCCATCAACATGCATGTTTTGTCCTTTCAGAGACTTTCTTCAAATTGGAATACAGATTAGTTTTACCTATGGTATAAAGAGCTCTAATACCTGCAAAGGCCTCGATTCCTGTTTTTTATGGAAATGCATAGCTGTGGGGGCTATGGGGAGCTGCTTTCCGCTTAGCACTTCTGAGAGGAGAGCTGTGCAAGACTACACTATCTTCACATCTCTTGGATTTCACAGGCAACATGAAATTTGACTGTTTGCCATGAAGAAACAGTTGGTTTTAAGCAGGGATGGACGTGCTCTCGTGCTCTCCCAGGCCTGGTCTGCAAGTCCCTGACAGCATGATAGGAAAGGGAGAGGAAATACCAAAGCCTGCAAGAGGCAGGGACCAAGGCCAGCTGTAATCTGCCTGAGTTAGAGGCTACGGGTGTGTAATCAGGAGACCGTGGCGGCATTCGAGATTTCCACTTGTCGCTGGAAACAGCGAGGGGAAAGACTTTCCCGGCAAGCCCTGTGGCAGGCAGTATGCTGGATAAACTACCCTCTCTGTGGGCGATAATTCACCAGAAAGCTATTTGCTAAGGCAGACTGGGGGAAGCTGTGGGTGCCCAGCCTGGATGGTGAGCTTTGGTGGGTCCTGTCCCAGGCTTTGGTGGGGTTGCCGTCGTTGCCATCAATGTGATCTTCACATTTCCTCTTCTTGGGTTAAGACAGTGTGTCTAACGAAAACTTGTGCTTCAGGGTTTTCGTCAGGCACCCTCACAGTCTGAGGAGGCAGTTTTTGCATGCGTACATACCTGCCTAGGTCTTTGGGCTAGGCTCTTTGTTTCCTTGTGTCCTTCTGAAGCCCTAGAGCCTTTCAGGGTGAGATGTGGCCAGTGGAGAGCCTAATCAGCAGACAAAAGAGTCTGCCAGCTCACCAAACATTGGTGTCTGCATTTGGAGGGGCTGAGCAGCTCTCCTCTGGTGTATCATGTAAACCGCCAGGGACTGCAAATAGAGCCCAGAGCCGCATGAGGCGCACCTAGACTTAGGTGTCTTGGTGCGGATCTGAATCCCATCCAATGCAGCTGTAAAACAGAGAGTCTACTGCCACTTGTCACTGCCTCACGTGTCTTGCCTTCACCCAACATTCCCAGGAGTGTGGGTCCCTGCTGATGTGCTGTCCTGCATTCAGACACACCAGGCTCCCTCACGTGAAATGTCAAGTGGCACTAGACAATTATGGTGAGGGACACAAATCCTTCCATAATTGCCCTGGGACCAGAGCGGATGAGTGCTCTGGTGCAGAGTATCATCTTTCCTAGGATCTTCAGGTGTCTAGGTCTGACTGCTCATTAAATTTAAGCCTCACCTGCTGGGATGATCTGAGCGTATTTCATCTAAATAATTCTTTGCTGTTGCAGGGGACTTAAATATTACTGGCAGCTTTGTCTTGTTCTCAACCAGTGAAGCACAATTTAATCTGAAATTGAAATACTTTAGTCTAATGAAGTCTTCGAGTTTAGTACATGGGTGAAATATAGTAACCTATACAGAACAAGAGGTCAAACCAGATGAACTAATAGTCCCTTTTGGCTCTAAATTATGAAATTCACAGAATGATTTCTAATAATGAATGCATTTGTAAAACTTGGATGCCTTCTCATGAATAATTGCAAACAGAAAAACAACTTGTTTTGTTAAGCAGACTGCGACAAACAGTTCTTCCAACTTTACGCTATGCAGACATGTATTTTTGGATATTCTTTGGGGGGAAAAATCTACCGCAGCCAAATCTACATAACCTGCAAGAAAGAGAATCTGAAACAAAACAGAAGATATATGTAGATTCTGAAAGGTAGAGAATCAAGTTGGAATTCTAATGTAAATGTATGTCATTATCAGCAGAGATCACTTGTAAAGCACTATTTTAACTTGAAGAGTAGAGAACTGGAATATTAAAGCAAAAGTCTTTTCACATGTGCATTTAGAACAAAAGATACCCTGTCATTAGAAATGATATATAACAGTTGGATGAGGGTTGTTGTTTTCGGTGTTTGGTTTAAATGCAATAAAGATGAACAAAATTAAAATGTGTTCATTGATGCATGAGGATGAAGTCAAGATCAGAAGTACGATTTCCTAATTTTTAGGCTTATTCAAAGACTCTTCCTTTGTATTAACTCCTACAGATGTTTAATGAATGCTTAAAACCAAACACTGCTCCCCACCCCCCACCCCGTGTTCAATGCATTTCCTACAGGGAACCTGATAAAAAGAATACCTGGGAGGAGGGGAAGGCAAAATCAAAGTTGATGTATCAGAACATCTACTGCATGTCTAAACACAATGAAATTTGAACTGTGTGGGTGTATTCACTCATTTTTAAGAACATTTATTGATTTTAGTTTTATTATGTTCGGAGTTGTGGCATGTTACACAAAGACCACTTTACTGATCTTTATGATTCCATAAAAACCTACAAGAATTTGGATAAAACTCTATTTTTTCTTTGTTTCTGCTGTTAGACTTCATGCTTAGCTCAAGGTATAACGAACGCATAGAGCCTTGTCCTCATCTCACTGAAAATAATAGAAACATTGCTACGGACTCTGAGGCATCCAGCCACAGCGTATCCTGGACCATACAACAGAGACACCTGGTTGGCCAGGTGTGGAGCTGGCCTACGGACAGCATGAAGCTGACATGAGATGGACCTGCATTAACAATGACTGCAGAGTGCTGGAAAAGGGGTATCAATATCTAGTAGACATTAGTCGGTAAAGATCTTTGAGCGGATTTCCATGAGATTTCAGCGATGCAGTGCCTTGTTCTGATGAGATTCTCTCTTCCATCTGCCCGTCTGACAGTCCACTTCCCGGTGCGGTCTTGGAAAGAAAGGTAATCTTGATGAAAAGGTGAGCCAGCGTCCAAGCAAAACCATGAATCTCTCCTTTTTCCTTAGAAAGAATTGAATTGTAGTCAAAGTCAGTCACAACATCCAAGAGTGTCAGGTATAGCCAGGGAATGGTAAGCAGGACTTAGAGCAGAGGAGTGGGAGTCCTGAGAGATGGGGTCTATTTATAACTCTGTAGAGATCCAACTGTGTGGATTTGGACAAAGTGCTCCAGACTGATGTGAATATCAGTAGCGATACATAAGACCCCTGTTGGCTTCCACAAACTTTGAAGTATGTTTGAACCAGACTTCAGTGGCTCAGTACGTACTGCACTATCCACTCCTGTTCTCCCAGGCTGAAGCACAGACCTCCTGCATGGAGCTGCCAGGCCAAAGCTTTCTCTCCCCAGCACCCAGAGGAAGCGGAACAAGGGTGCAAGATAGTGGACAGAAAGGCTTTTGTACTGAGAGACCAGACCTGCCTTGTGCCATAAATTGAGACCTCCCGAGCCTTCCCCTGTTGTTCAAGGAGCTGGCAGTCAGGAGAACCTTGGCACCAGCCACTGCAGTGTCTGCCCCCAGCCAAATCCGTTGTCTCTTTCCAAAGTACCTTCTTCTAAAGGTGGGTGGGCTGCACCTCCAGGTACAGCCAAGGTCTGGAAGATGTCACTTTTGAGGGAAGAGACCCCATTCGTTTGGTCCCCAGGGCAGTTCTCTGGTTGCAGCAGCATCTGTTGGACACACTAGACGTGGCAATTAACCCTCCTGTGCTAATTAGCCAGTACTTGCCAGGAAGTTTGATGTGACACGAATGCCAAGCAGCTGGAAGCCAGAGGGGACAAAAGTCCAGTTGCTACCAGGCATACCTGGGCCCCCAGTGCACTTTTGAAACTGCTGTTTGCAGCTGTGGAGCTGCAACTTTTTCTTTTCCGTGACTAAGGTTTCACACTAGGGTTTCATTTCACCTCACGGATGAGGCATGTTTTCTATAGTAAGTTGAGCGGACAGTTCTTCGTCCTGGCTACATTTTTCAAGGGTGTTTTTAAGTTTGTGCCTACAGGTTTTCTACAAGGACAAACTTTTCACTCACATTCCCTAATTGTTAGGTGATAGCAACCAAACTGTGCTATGTCCAAACTCCTAAGCATTGAGCTAAAAAAGATTTCCTGAGGAAAGCAGCTTACAGCCTAATTAGCTGGTGGTGTTTCTCCTCGAACTAGTTTGTACTTACGGATCGAAGTTCAGGTGAGTTAAGTACTAGCTTTCACCACAATGAGCACCCTGAGCTCAGCTAGTCAGTCAAAGCTGCCCAGGCCCAGCTTGTATGCCATGTTATACCGGCCACTGTGAAGATGAAGACCTTAAAACTGTTGCTGTTACTGCTGATCCCAGCTGGAGAAATTTCAGGATAAGAAATAAGCTCATGTCTAAAGAGATTGTTCTCTAATCCTGGCATGTTTCAAAATCCTGGGTGAGATTTAGGTAAATCCATGAAGGGAAAAGAAATTAAATTCTAACCTCAGTATCCACAAAATTCCTAAACCAGAATGGGCAATGCATAATCATTAATGAGCTTATCTCCATCTCGCAGACCTGCCAACACGTGCACACACCGTCTGTGCGTCACAGGGGGGTGTTGCACACCGGGAAGCTCAGTGACACATCAGTGTGCCAGGGATGCCCATGGCTGGATACCAGGAAACCTGTGCCAGCACGGTAAGTGCCATTGCTGCCTGACTTGCCTCGGTCTTCTTTTTATTATTACCTAAACGTGAGTCTTTGTTCAGTTACCATGCCGAAACCATTGGGGTTTGGAATTGCGAGGGCGCATAGAGCAGCTGTGTGGGAGATCAGGCCGCAGGAAGGAGCTGCAAGAGGCAGCAATGGGTTCCCGACTCCTTACTGGCATCCGCATGCAAAGTCACAGTCAATTATCACCCGGATCACTACTGTCGACAGCATCAACTGAATTACCGTGTGAGGAGAAGGGGCCCGAGAAGGAAAGTTTCTGGGTTGGTGACACAAACCTCCTTCAGAAACAGTGGCTCGAAGGGCAGCGTTGGCAATGCGAACACTGGGGGCGAGGAAGCCCAATGCCGCGCTGCTCTGGGTGCTTTGCCGTACAACACGCTTCCACTGGATTTTCAAAAGAAACTCCTTAGGCTTCAGCCAGAACATGTTCACGGCTTCTTGCATGCAAACAGGTCTCTTTCTAGACTCTGAGTTCTGTTCTTCAAAAACACCCAATTTAACACCCAACCAATGAAGTTGAGGGCTATGGGTTTGCTTTAACTAACTCGTTAATGAACTCTTCACCACCACTTCGTTCCATGCATTGTCAAATCAAGGAGTTATTGCTTCAGGGGAGGCTGGGTCATCTGTAGGATGATGATCTGTAGGATGTCATCTTTCAACTATCATTTTTTAATTTATTGAGAATATCAGTAATTTTGTCTAGTTTGAAAGGATCCAGATTTTCTTTTTGGCTTATTTAGAACGCTGCTGATTAGCCTCCATCTTTTGAAGTAGTTTCATTACTACACTGATACAGTGTGTGCACAGAGCGTTCAGTTTCCTTTTATAGGTGCTTGTTGTTCTGCAGGGCATGCACCACAGACGGTACATAGCTGTGCTTAATTTTGGACAAACACTCCTGGCTTGCATGAGAAATACACTCACCTTAGGTGATGTCTCTGTGAATGGCCAGTAGTCTGTAAAAATGTTAGAGCTGTGTCACGTGTGAATTATGTTCTCAGACTGGCCATGGACTGCAGGTACATGCCCAGTTGGAACCTGGGCTTGTGAGTGCCATACAAAGAGAGTCTCTCCTCTTCAAGTAGACAGCTCCCCTGGCTGAAAACTTCCCAGTTTCCTTTTCCCCTCCTGGGAAAACTGCAGTAGCCCATGACTGCCCGGGAAGCCAAGGACGGGAAAGCCCTGGTGCAAATTCTATTAAGCAGGTTGGTTGTTTTGTGGGGTTTTTTGACAACATCATCCCTTGCATTCACTTGTGCTCTTCCAAAGGTAAGAGGCTATGGGGAGCATTAGAAGGTTGTATTTGTTGTTGTCTATATGAAGGTTGCGTACACCCCCTGGCTTTTAGTCTCAGTTTTGCACCCACATTTAATTGTTCCCAGATTTTTGCACCTGACTATAATTTACTGCTGGTGTGAATGTCGAGATGTAGCCATTTAGCTCACTGATTTGTGGGAGCAATGAGGTAATTTTATGCTTAGGTCCTCTCATTTGTTCCTGCCAGCAATGCAGAGGCAGTCTTTCCTAATCAGGTATTAAAAGTTCTTCTTGATTAATCTCTGACTTTGTTGGAGCCGTTCCAGATTTAAGCCAGTGTAATTCATTACAGGATCAGACCCATTAAGCATTATCCAGTGAGTAATACACTGTGTCACTCTTCTGTTTAAGGAGTTCTAAAATCATGGAAGGATTGATGCAGATCTGGGAGATACGCAACTCTTCTGACTCCACTGGCACCTTCTTTCTCCCTCCCTGACTTTTTGTCTCTAGTGAAATTTCTTTATTTCAATTTCTTTCTGCATTCAGCTGGAAGCATTAACAAATGGTGAAGTGTGATACTGTCGATCCAAGTGCTCTGTGTGGCCAGGCAATCAGGACAGAAATAATTAACACAGAAAGTGGGCTGCCAGTATCCTGCT
>NW_010391396.1:0-25766 GCF_000710305.1 Buceros rhinoceros silvestris | reverse complement strand
GGAAGGAGTTCAAATACAAAAAGATTTTTTAGCTTACCACTTCTGGGCTACACGTAGCAATAGCCATTTGGAAGGACAACTGCCAGCTTCCATTTCAGATTGCTTGACAGCACTAACTAGATCACTAAGAGCATCACTCTATCTCAGCAGGAGCCGTTAGCCAGATTTGGGATGCAGAGCATTATTTCCAGACAGGAGAAGAGATCAGAGGGGGGATCGGGTACTGCTCTGATGTGGTATAAGAAGGTGAATTCCTCTGAATGCGGGAGGAAATGCAGCATGGGAAGTGCCTCTGGTTTCCAGCCTGCCGGGCAGCTGCTCATGATATCCTGGCTGCACAGAGACACCCGGCTCCCCCGGGTGCCTGCTCCTTCCTTGATGCTGCCTCCTGCCTCGTCCCTGGCCCTGTCCATCCCACATGCTACCATGCAGGGATGATGGCTGGGCCCATGGGCTTGGCCACACACCTTTGCCCCAGCTGTGCCCCTGCGCCTGTAGGGTGATACAGGGAAGGGTCTCCTGCAGCTCTCTGGAGACTGCTCTCCCCTTCCTCTTTCCTCCAGTTTCAAAGATGGCTGATGCAGCACGAAACAGGACAAATGGTGGATATATAGGTTAAGAAATCCTCCTTACAGATCTCTCCTGCTGGAGAGATGATGTCAGGTGATGATCCCCTCTTCTGTCATTTGTATTGACTGAGCACCCACAGACAGGTTAAAGCCACGTATTTGCATGGCACTGCTGTCCTTTAGATCATTCCTCTGGCTTTCCCTCCCATCATCCTTGCAAACCCATCCTGCTATAACAGTACCCCATGCAGAGAGTAAGGAAATAAAGCAGAACCCACAAAGCTTTACTTGCTGTAAACTGGTTATCTACAGTGATGAAATTGCAGCTGTACAGACTAAAATGAGTTCTGTCCTGGCAAGTACAGAAGCTGCTATGTACCTTTCATGCCCTACAATTAGCAGTGCTCGCTTTGTTTTACATCTGCCTACATCAGGAATATACTTCATGTTTTCAGTGTTTTCAGAAATGACCAATGAATAGATGAATAGCAAAAACAAGGGAAGAAAAAAATGAAGAGTAGCAAGCCTCTGAAATGGTTTTCCTCTGGCAATTGTTCAGACTGGTGGGCTGAGATGCCTGTGGCAAGACAGCGTTACTCTGTGGTGCCTTCCAGTTTGCATACACAATGAATTCCAAAACATTTCTTCCAGGATTTCCAGTTCTGCCTTCTCACACTTAGTGATCCTGAGATGGTCCACTCATGCCTCTGCTGCTGGTATGCATCATGAACAAGCCATTACCCCAAGGTCTTACCGGCTATGACCTACTCTGTAAAGCCACTGGACAGCCAAAGTGAAAAACAAGCGCTATGCAGAAGCTATGCATTGATCATTTTTATAGGTAAGTTTTTCTGATCTTCCTTTACTTTTGCTCTGTGGTTCATCTTGCTGAGCATAAAAATGATGATCAGCCTCCTCCCTCTGTTGTGGGGATTCGTGGTGGAGCCATGAGGAGAGAGAAAGGAGCACTGGGATCTAGTTGATTATTAACCTCAGGAAATGGCTTCAGTAGCTCGTTGTGAGAGAAGTGTTTCTCAACGACTTTACATCACTTGCTTCCTATCAGACAAGCTCTGTAGTCTTGGCCTGGAGGTCTGGGGAGCTTCTTAGAGCCAGCCATGGCTTGAGACCGTTAAAATAGTGCCACAATCATTATGAAGAATTTGACTTGAATTTTTTCCGTGACTTCAATCACATCTCTTTTTTCAAATTTGTACTGAATACACGTATCTGATGTTTCTCATGCATCCTGAATTCAAGTTTCAAAACTGACCTGGCTTAATTTGACCTTATCTAGCTGATTTATCATGGACCTGCGTTTCTAAACGATGTTAAATGGAGTACATTTCCTTGTATCTTCCCAAATAACTAAGTCTCCTGCAAAATTCGAATCATTAAACATGAGGGTGATAGGAGGAGCTCCAACAAATGAGTGAACTTAATATAAATATTCATAATCATGTCAATCCCACTTTTTAAACAATTTCTGAAATGTTAGTTTGCTCTAACGGCCGGTCAGAAGCACAAAGGTTAGGTTAAGCTTCCTTCGTTAATGGTTTGGCTCGATGCACCCAGCAGTATAATGTATTTTATCAGTGAGGGAAATGATATTGGTTTAAGAGGTTTCATGTAACAGTCATATCCTGGCCAAATGTAATTTTGAAAACAATCAGGGCCATTATGGCTCACACAGAAAGAAAGATAAAGACAGATAGCTGTATATGGGTTTTTAATAAGTAATTCACCCTGGGTCTTGAAACATGAGATTGCCAAGTAATATTATTAATGTATAAGCATGTTGGTAAAATCATGTATTCTTTCCCATTGGTTGACTATAGATATGTTTCTGATGCAAATATTGTGTAAGTGTATTGAATCCAAGCTATGTAAATAGACTATATAGTACATCCATCAAGCAGTTGACTTGATTATTCCACACACTAAAGAGCATTTTCTGACATCAATCTACATTCTGCCTAAATAGAACATTTTTCACCAATGATATTATGCATCATTTACTGTATATTTGATACTAATTGTTCAGCATATCGATCACCTGTCACTCTGAGAGTTTAGTGATCTTTGCAACTTGTTGTGGCAACTTGGTAAGTTACAGGCGGTTGGTTACCCATCATCTGTAGCAGCAGACCAAGATTTCCTGAAATCTTGCTCTGGGCAGGCAGCATAAAGAGAAGAGTTAAGTGGTGGATGCCAAATCGGTACTTGAAAAGGAGAAAAATGACACCGTTTTGATTTTCATAGAGATAAGGCTACACAAACACACTGCAAAGATTGACGGATGTCCCTTATTCTGCACCTTTCTGTTTGAAAGCAGCATTCTACTAAGGGATCAGGATGAGGACTGACCAGCACAACAGGAGGACAGGGAGCGATGCGAGGTGCCAGTTCACCCTTTTATACGGGCGCACTGTGCCATTTTGTTTTGTGAGTGCAGGATGCAGAAGCTCTGCGAGCTGCTTCTCTTGCAGAAGCGGTTAAAAAGAAGGGGGATATCCAGGGAGAGAAGGCCTTTTTTTTTTTCTTTTGCATGGAGATTCTGCATACATGACAATCAGTTACCTGGCAGAGGATAATTATATTGATAAAGGATGTAGCTCTATCAGAACACTTTCAAACACCTGATAAAACAAGATGTGTTTTAATATAAATATGTTGAACTCTCTGATCAATTTTAAACATCTCCTTCATATATGAAAATGTGGAGATTTTAAAATAAATTCAACTGCAGCTGGAGGGGGGCTGTTAATAGTGACTGTTCTGTACCTGTCACGGAACATACATTACTGAACTAGAAAACTACTGGAAGCAAAGGCTTTAGAAATAGGAGAAGAATGTATTGATTTGATCTTCGCATTCATTCAGTAGTTCTTTTACGACATTTTTACAATATGAAGTGTGAACTGTCTACTTGCCACATGCTTTATTCACTGTCGAGGTCATGCCTTTACTGTGTTTTGCTTTCTAACCCTCTGAGTCCCAGACTTTTTCCTCCCCAGACCATCAAATCTCTTACCCAGGTTCTCATCTTCTCCTGGCTCAACTACCACCATATCCTTCCCGCTGTGGCTTCCACAGTCATCCCCCTCCACAATCAGTCTCCAACATCCCCCTTCCCTCCTTGTCTTCATGAGTTGGCTACCAGCTTGCTCTTGGAGATTTCTCCCCACTACCTGTTCACACTTGGCCACAGTATTCCTGCCTCAATATACATGGTACAAAAAAGCTTTCTGGAAAGATAATTGAATTTGCTAGCTTTACCCCTCTCCAAATCTTTGCTTGAGTCTTGGGAGGGCTGAAATGCCTGCTGCCCAGAGGGAAGGTTTAGGGGCGCAACCGGAGGGACTCCACTGAGATGCCTGCAGGAATGGGGGAGGAGGGAGCAAACTGAAGATGGTTTGTGATGAACAGTGAATTTTCTGGAAAACAGCATTTCAGGCTAATCAAAACTGTTTAACAAATTAGGGTCAGACTCAATAAATTTTCAGCCAAGGAAAGGATATCTGGAAGTGGCAGGTGGCAAGAGATTTTGAAAACCTTGAGACAATTCACTCTGACATTTCCAGAAAAATGACCTTGTTGACTCTTTGCTTTGAAATGCATTTCTCAATTCCAAACCGAACGGAGAGGAAAAAATTATGGAAAAGGATTAAAATAACCCCAAAGTTAAAGCAAAATTTTGTCCTGAGTTGAATGACAAGATCTGACTGATCTGAACTCTTCCTACCCGATGGGTCTTTTCAGTTGCAGAACTCAAGTTTGTGTTATTTTCCCAGCTCCACCCAGTGAGCCACTGGTAACACGCACCAACTGTACTGAATGTTCAGACTGGCTGTTTCTTTCTCAGCCTGACCCCTAAACTTTAGTCATCTGTCTCCACTCCTTGCCTGTGTTTTGCCTTTTTCTTAGATCAACTCCTTCAGATGAAAGTTACAGTCTCTTTACCAAAGGACTGTGCACTAACTCAAAAACTGGGCCAAAATCACTAATATAAAAAAAAAAAAGTGAGAAGTGATATTAGCAGTGTCTCAGCGGCTTTGCTTTTCTCAAAGGCACGATCCTACGCTGCTTATATGAGATATGGTCTTCCTTCTGCTCTGGGAACTGGCAACCTCTGAAGTGGCGGCTGTCCATGTTTCTCATGAATTCCTGACTCTGGCATTTCAGACTTCTCCAAAAGGCTTCTCTGAGTCATTCCAGGGCCATCTATGACCCATCATCAAGCCAGTAAAGGAAATTCTCATATTCTGGAACAGAACTGTCTTGCCTGTGTATGTTTTGCTTTGGATCTTTTCAGCTGTCATTGTGGAGACCTTCTTCCCAGGGGTTATTTATAAAAGATGCTTTGATTCAGGCAGCATGTGGGTTGTATGCTTGTCAGGTAGTGCACACACTGCCCTCCCCACAGTGGCTGCATCCTTCTCCCTCCTCTCCCCTCCCATCCTCTGCGCAGCGCCTCGGCTGTCCCCTTCATCTCTGCCTCCCAGCTCCCTCCCTCCCACCCGCTGGCTCGTCTTCCAACACCGAAAGAATTTGCTGGATCTGCAGCTGTTTTGGGAGGGAGAAAACACTGTAGCAGCAGCTGCGGCAGCAGTCATAGCAGCGAATTACATGAGGATACAGATTATCTGAGCACTTGTTTCAGAGAGGTACAGCTTATCTAAGATGTAGACTCTGCATAAGCAGTATGGAAATGACAGCAGCCCAGCGTGACACTGCTGGGCTGGTTTATTTGGGCCCTTCAGTGTCACAGCTGGCATGGGAGGTGGCACAGAAGGGTCACGGGCTCAGCAGTCATAGCAGCGAATTACATGAGGATACAGATTATCTGAGCACTTGTTTCAGAGAGGTACAGCTTATCTAAGATGTAGACTCTGCATAAGCAGTATGGAAATGACAGCAGCCCAGCGTGACACTGCTGGGCTGGTTTATTTGGGCCCTTCAGTGTCACAGCTGGCATGGGAGGTGGCACAGAAGGGTCACGGGCTGTGGACAGGTAGCAGCCCTGCCCGTATCTCCGCCTGCCGGGCTGGCCCCATGCATGCTCCTGGCCAAGGCACCAGGAGCAACCAGAATAAGCTTCTCAGGGCAGGAAAGATTTCCTTTACTTACCCATGAAGCATCATGCAGAACAGTGGTGGTTTATAAATAATAGATGTTTAAAAACACTCAGGAAAAAATCCTCTGCAGAATACACACAGTGAAACGTTACCAAGGCATCCTTGAGACTGCCGGAGCCACAGGCACGGTGAGCGAAACTGTAATGTGCCCCCATTCATCTCTCTAACAGTCACCGCTCTCTGCTTTACATAGCTGTTTACTTTTTCAGGCATCTTATGCCACAACATTAAGACACAACAGGGTGTGCTTTACTGGGACATTAATAATACATCGGGTGTGTTGTGAGCCATGACTGCAAAGGCTGAATGACTTCAATAGCCCAAGAAATGTATTAGCGTTCCAGTAAACCATATCCGAGAGTGGTAATCCAAGTTTTATTTTGTCATTTTATTAATGACGCAAGTTACGTGATATTACATGTCACACCATCTAATGGTTTGCATAGGCAATGAGGGGAGAGCAAGCCCATGGACAACATTGGGCAGATCGGCTTCTGGCCCCTGCGTGTGGGCAGGGCAAATTTAGCTAGGGAATTTTAACCAACTGCATGTGCTGTGGCGGAATACCAGGGCAATAGTAGAGATAGCCTGTGCAAACCTGTCTCACATTGTTACGATGAAGGTAATGCTATGAAGGGCACATATACATGCTAGAAATGGAAATACGGATGATTTGCATGTGCCTACTGCTGTACTAATTGCATCCTTTGGTAGGAAAAGCTGGGTTCTTGTTAGCAAGACAAACGATGGAAGATAGGAAGAAAAATAAAGAAAATTATATCCCAAAGAGTGTGAGAAAGAAGGAAAGACAGACGCCAGTTTGTAGGAAGCATCTCACCTCATTAAGCATCTTAATTCTCTTTTATTGTCCATACTGCACAGAAGCCTACAAGATGCATGCATGATTTATAAACAGTGCTGTGCAGTTGAGCAGTTTTATACAGGGCTCTGAAAGGCTGAGGCACGTGTGGCACTTGGGTTTGGGTGGGTTTTTCTGCAGCCTTAGAATCTTGCCTGATTTCATTCGTGGTATCACTTGACTCTGCTATGCTTGCATGCTTTTATTTTGATAGATGTTTGAACACCTCTATACCAAATGAAGCCGGGTAAATATGAGCCCACTTTACTCTGACATAACAAAGCTAATTCATACCTGGATAGACCTGCATTTCATTAAAGTCCACTTAATAAGTCACTGATGTTTATTCAGAGCCAAGAAAGCTTCGTGGATAATTTTATAGTCTAATAATTTTATTTGTTCAACTGAGCATATTGTAGATTGTCTTATAGTCTTGACTGTATTAGCTGTACAATCACGAAGAAAATCTAAAACAACAATGAAAAATGCTGGTGTTCAGATTCCAAGATAAATCTAATAACAACTCTGACAGGATTGATTACAACAGAATCAGCAAAACCTCTAGACTCTTCTTAATGCAGTTTGAGACATAAAGAAGATAATGAAAGATGTTACTTGACAGTAGTAGGATCTATGTTTAGAGCTAAAAGCCAGCTGCTCTGAATTTTAGTTTTCATTGTTGAAACATTTTTCCATTGCAAAATAGCTTTTTTGTCAAAATTGACACATTAATGAAATTACATTAATTTTGATGACATTTTCTAGAAAAAAAAGAATATTTTTCAAATGATTGTTTGGAAAATCCTATTTGGGAAAATGAGATAAAATCAGAAAATAATAGCGCTTCTGAAATTAAATTCTTCATGTGTATTTTTTTGTTTTAACCTCATTTTATGCTATGTAACCAGGAGTATTATTTTCTGTGGTCATTTTATAGAACCTAGTCCTCTTTGCCTTCTCTCTCTGCACCTTTCTGCATCTCTGGGTAATTTCATCTGAAAACACGCAATCAGCTACTGACTCTGCACGGCCGATTTGCAGATCTACCTGTGCGCTCACGACCTGTCTCCTCTGGCCATCGTCAGCTCTGGGCATGTTTCCCTATCATTTAATGTAGATGACTGTCTGTCAACCTCAACTCAGTCTGGATGAGACATAACTTTTAATCTTCCCCAATTCTTGTCTTCCCTGCTAGTCCCCTCTTTGATCATGATGGACAACCTCCCCCCCCTGCCTGCCACTCATGCCCATAATTTTTGTGTCATCTTTGACTCAGACCCTTTTTCGGGTCCTCATATCCAGGCTATGGAATAATCCTACTGAATACTGCTGCTTCGCATCTCTGAGATGTTGCCTTTCTTGTCCATCCCCATGGCATAAGGCCCTTGTCTAGCTTCTTTGTCTCAATTAATGTTACATATTTTTTTTATCAGGCCTTGACAAATGCAACATAGGTCTTTTGATGCCCATTTAAAATTACACTGGAAATACTCTTTTCTTATCCCATCAGTCTCTCTTTCTTTTCTGTATGCCCCTCCTTCATCTCTCTTTCTGTATTGCACCAAATGTTACCTGTTTGTTCTCGTTTTTGTGCTCTTTCACAGTCCACTTCCACTTTCAGTTGTCAACAGCTTCTTAGTACTGCCAGATGGGGTGGCCCCGATGCCAGCTCTCATTGCCAGCTAGCACCCCCAGCTCTTCCCTGCTGCCTCCCACTTTTGAAAGGACCATCCTGCAAGTGGCCACAGGGTGCTTCGCATCCTCCTCCCTGTCCCACCGTGAAACTCTTTGTGCCGTTTTTTCCTGTCTGCCGCTAGGTTCTTCATTTGCTGCCTGTCTTATTGCTTAATATCATTGCATGTTCCCCTGTATGCCATCACCAATTTTTTTTTGTCTCCTGCTTTATTCTTATGTTGTAAGGCTTTAGGAGCAGGTAATATCTTTCTATTTTGCCTAATACCTCGAGGCTTGGCCCACAATCAGGTCCCATGGGGTAGAATGCCATTATACTCATATATGCGAGCGCACACGCACGTACATTATGATAACATAAACTGTTATTCTTTATTATTATTTAGTGTGAGAATATGGCACGGCATATATCAACTCATACCTTTTCATGACTTATTTAATATTCTACTATTTTATTGCCCTTGACTTTTATATTATTGTTGTTATTTGAATAGTTAACTTTGCCAGCTATTAAGTAGAGATTTGAAGCCTCGTATTTTCTAGATCAAAGCATCTCCCACTTCTGTTATAATGAAACACTTGAATTCTTGGACAGTCTGAACAGGAAACTTAGGTAAGAGTCAAAGTGTTTCATTACAAACAAGCAGGAGGTGCTTTGATCTAAAGAATAGGATTTAAAATATTAATTTTTCATCTTAAAGATAAGATCTAGCACTCTAAAGTGCATTATAAACATAAACTGAAATCACAGAGAAGTTCAGCTATTGTGTTGCATAATGTACGGAATATGTTGGGGAGGCTCATTCATCAAGTGAGGTGTGTCAGAAGGCTCCCTGGCCTCCCAAGCTGCTGGAAGTTCCAGTATTCTGTAAGCAAACTGTCTTACTCTAACAAAACTTGAGCTTAAAGCTGAGAGGACATTGCTGGGAGCTCACTGTGCTGGAAAGGTCCAGTGAGGCCCACGGCACAGCTCTAGGTGGTTGTGGTTCTACTGTTCAAAGGGGGACCACAGAGGGCCTCTCTGGATCGAGCTGATGCAATCTAAGGCTGCTGCTAGCATGACACTAGAGCAGATCACTGCCTGTGAGGGATGTTTGGGAAATCTCAGGTTTGTACTGTTAAAAAAAAAAGTCAGTTCAAGGTTAATTTTTAAAAATTCTTTCTATTCTGGTCCATTTTGAAATGTGACTTGAGACTCTCATTTATGGTGGGTCTGAAATAGCTGCCTTTCCTATTAATAGTCAGTTAGATTCTGGGTTTTGTCCAGCTCTTGCAAGTATATAATTTAGATTTCCACTTAAAATATACCATTTTGCTACTTTACTTTGCTTACAGAGGTATCAGCACTTTAGTGTGGATATTTTCCAGCGTCATCAGAAAGCAGGAGGAGAAAAGTGCTAAAAAATGCCGCCATACACACGTGTAAGAGCTATCTTCACGTGGGGGTTTTCCCTAAGCCATAGCAAAGGTGACCATTTCTTAAAGAGTCTTCCCCTTCCCTGCTGAGAAGTCCCCAGCTCTCACCTCTTCCAGGGTGTGTGAGCTGCATGGAGGTGCTGAACTCCCAGAAATCCTTTTGGGAGAACTGATAGATGATGAATCAATACATTTCACAACAAGCTACGCGGAGAAGCAAAACTGGGGTGGCATCCTCCTTAACTGATAGTAATACCAAACCCTGTTGGCAATGTGGATTAGTGGGTGCTCCTCGTGGAGTCAGACACTCCCCCAGATGATGTGATTTATCTTGGTGTAAATCAGATGTGACTCAGTGGCAGACACTGCACAGCCAAACGTGCAGAAAACTCATGTCAGTGCTGAATCAAAGCCTAAAACATGGATCATTATTTAAAAGGAGTTATGAGAACACCATGAGTTTCGAGAAGATCGGCACTGCTGAAGAAGAGAAAGCCAAGAATTATAGATATAATGATAGGAAGCTCTTAGGATTTATTTACTCTTTTGTTTGGACTTATTAAAAAGGAATGACACCCATTAATGTATATCACAGGAATGAGCTACCCAGCAGCCCCAGGACTGTGGCTGAAGGGGAGCTCTGCAATACGGTGAGGTCTTTCTATCGCTTTCCAGTGACGAGGCACTCAGTAAAACAAAGAGAAGATCTTGCTTTATAAATTGTTAATTTAATTCAGGAGTTTTCTCAACTATTGCTCTACAAATACCCCTAAGAGCTAAACAGCACGATTCTCATGAAATACGTATACTTAGGTACTAGTCTGAGAGGTTTCTGATGTTTTTAGACAATTCAAAGCACTCTGTAGCCATGCTGTTTAAGGAAGGTGTGCACTGGCACTGCGGGCGGCTGCTGGCTCCGTGCGACTGCCGGGGCGGGGGCAGGACCCTGCCCTTCTGCGGCAGCATGGCTTGCTGCTTCACGTGAGCCAGTGGCATTCACTACTGTGAATTTGGCAGTACTCAAAATGTTGGCACTGATGTGGAGAACGTGAACAAGTGATACTACTTTGGCAATTCCTTTTTGCTGTCTCTTTACAGTGGTATTTACTTAGGTTGCCAAACTGCAGCCTGGGTCCTATTTCTGTATTTACCCAAGTGCCCATGTACTTTAAGCGCTGTAGGGATCAGGCGTGCTCCTCTCCATCTTCCCCCCATCATCTTCACGCATGTCTTTCATGCAGGACCACAGCTGACGTGGCTGGGACTGCCATGGGAGTGTTTCTTCCAGTCCCTTTCTGTTCGTTCCTACTGTCTATCATCTCTTTGGGGGTTTAGTCACTCCTTGGTGTCAGCAGCTTTCTTGCAGAGTAGATGTGAGCTGGCTACTCCGAGCTCTGATTCGAAAGCTGCGCATACATGCTCCCTGTGTCCTTTCAAAGCAGCATTTCTAATCCACTTTCCACAAGGATGTGTTTGTCCTCTTGCCACTGCCTCCCACCCACCATACCTCCCCAGGATCTTACTGTGCCCAGTGTTCTGCTGTGTTTCTTAACGCAAGTGCCAAGATAAATATCTTCATCTTATTTTGATGGATCTGTACCAGCCTTTTCGGTCATGTCGAAACAACTCTGGGATTATTTACCTGCATGCAGGAAATTCTGCTTTACATTTAGACCGTGTCAAAACAAGGCTCTTTCTCTCAATGGTAACTGAGAGTGGGGAGTTTGAAACACAAAAGTTCCGATCCTGCTTTGTGGAAGCTCAGAGAGCATTGCTCAACAGCTTATAAAATACTTTGGCAGATGCACTTCCAACATCCACCTGAGCTATTTGACCATGTCTCTTCAGCTAATTGTTCCTATAATTCAGACCATTTTCCTTTTCAGTTTAAAAGCAGCAATATGTTGAATCTAACGGGGATAACTGAGGAGCAACAGGGGGTAGCAGCCTTTCTTTTCTGGAAAATATTTGTTAGTTGCCCATATGATATGGCAGTAGGAGAACATCAGATTAGAAATTCCGTTTCATGCTGGTTATTAGCACTTGCTCTGTAAGGACACTTGGTCCTTTGTGCATACAGCTTTTTTTAGGGTTTTTTTTTTTTCATTTGTGTGAGCTTCATTGCAGTGTGTTATTAGTGAAAGTTAGAACAGGTTGAAGTCCGATTACAAGGATATGGTATACCACGGGAAAAGCCTAGTTATATAAAAGCTTTGCTTGCAACTCAACTACTTTGTGTTCTGCCAAAGCTACTGCAGACATCCCTGTTGTTTTTATTGATCTTATAGATTCAGTATGGAGGCATTTAGAGTTTAGCTTTGCTTTGGAGACTTGCTTATTTTACTTGAATTTTCCTGAAATTCAACAGATTAAAAATGATCTGACAGATTTTTGAATGCTAGCCTAGAAAAAGAAATAAAAAAGGTTTCTCATATAAGATGAATCAGCTGTCTCCAGAAGAATAGTTATCACTCCACATTGTGACCAAATTTCCTAATGCCCAGAGACGCTGATCAGGCAGAAAGCCTCTGCCAGGGGAGGCAGAAACGCTCTGCCTCTGCTGTAGGCAGGAGCAGCCGTCAGTGCCCACGTGCAGCTGAAGCACTTTGGCTTGATGGGACTGAGTTCTGCCTGGCCAGGAGCTTCCTGGCAGGTGGTGGTGGGTCCAGGTTCCCATGCTGGGGCACAGACAGCACCGTAGCTCCCCACTGGGGCTTTGTCAGCTCAGCCCAAGTAGCTCTTGGAGATCATCTGGAAATCCAACCCCCAAACACGTACCTTGCTTTCCCACTCTTTACTGCAGTGGCATTTTCTGGTTTAACAGAAATCTTCTAAAACTGTGATACTCCCAAGTATATAGAAGACTGCTATATTTGCTATTTTACTTAATATTAAAGGTTAAAAAGCCCATGAAAACATATAGCTATGTGGAAATTAATGATGGTATCTCTTGTAAACTAGTGCTGTGTATGTACCTATCCACTCAATGTTTTCAAGTATACATAGCAGAGTGCAGATAGTGATAACACATTTGATTTTATCCGCTATAAATATATATATATATGTCAGACAAAAAACTTATCTCTCTTCCTACTCTCTGTATTGATAAAATCCATAGAGGATTTAATCCATCCAAGTGCGCTTCTCCGTGTTACTCATCTCAATTCTGCATTTAGAAAGTTCAAATATTTAAATTGGTTTAAAGTCAGAATATTAATGGATGTTCTTAGAAATCCAGCAACAGTTGTATTTTCCCAGTTGATGGATACTGTCACAAATGGCTACTGCAGAAGTATACACGGTTAATTACTTTGCAACAATGAGGATTTTAGTCCAAGTGTATGAAGACTTTTGATAGTAGATGTAAGGAAGAGCACTGAAGCACTCTCAGCTTCTGATTGCTGAAGCAGTGTGCTAACGGTTCTAGCTGACAGAGCTTAAAGCAGCTCATGAGAAGCAGTACTGTGTATCATCACCTAGGTGCAAGGTCTGAGAGAGTCCCGCTTACCCCTCTGCACAGGACACGGGATTTGGTGGAGATTAATGTTGTTTGCTCTTAAAATATCAGTCCTGGTGGAAGAAAAGACTGCCAAGGAGAAATATAGCTTCTCTCTAAAGGTGCAGGTTTTCAATTAAAAATCCGGAAAGAGAAACAACACAAAACTTGCAAAGAGAATTCAGCAGGCAAGGAGATAAGCCCTGTGCAACGTTACACTGTGACCAGCCACCTCCTCTCAGTGCAAAGCCAGAACATATGCTTTATTTCAAGCCCACTTTTAAATACACCCCTAATTATGAAATCATTACCAGAAACCTGCATGATAAGGAAAGAAGAATTATTATATTAACCTGAGGTCTTCAGTGCACTCAGAGGCATCACGAAGCAGCTCTCCTGCAGTCAAAGCCTGCACACTCCCTCTTTTCTCTCCTCCAGTGAGTCACTTCTTCCCTTTAATCTCCCATTAAAATCCTTTCTATCCTCTTCAATTTATGACTCTGTTGCTGCATGGTGGTTTGTGGCACTCGGTATGGCTAATCCTTGGGATTGCATCGTATTGAGAACAGAATAATTGAAAACAGCTTGAAGCGGTTGTAGTTAGGCACACAAATCAATGACAGATAATCATTTAAGCACAAACCAAAATAGACATTTGCATGGAAAACAATCACGGCTTTGGGGTTACACCCTGTTCTTGCCATGCGAAATTTTTCATGGATTTGGCGGAGTATCCTCGGAAGCTAAACCCCATTGCCAATGTGACCATCCCCTTGAGATGGCGCTGGCAAACCCCTGCTGCAAGCCTGAGTTCAGCTAAACAGGGCTGCCTTAAGGGCCACCTAGCTTCAGGTGAAATAAAAATGTACCGGCCCCTGAGCTGTGTGAGAGAGTTGTGGTCTGAGATGCACAGTCCGGAGCTGAACAAAGCCACACAGCAGAGGAGAGTACGGGGCTGTGTCCCCTCTTTCAGGGTGCTGCTCCCATCTCAAGGCCCTGCCGAGGGAGGTTGGTCGTGCTTAGGTGCACTGCACTGTGTATGGAATTGCAACAATAATAAAGAGAAGCTCCCAAAGTGGACCGTGTCCCGACTCAACAGTGCAGATGGGAGCACATATTTGCTTGTCATTTTCTGATGATAATTGTATTTATACCAGCTGGTTAAAATGTTTTAATAAATGATTACCTGATGAGAACACTTTCTTGCAGCTACAGTGCTGGGGTTCACTCATTTTTACTATGATCCAAATAACCGTTCAAATCATAAAGCATAACACAACTGATCAATTGACAGTTTTAGATCTTTCTGAGCTTCTTTAGAAAGGCACCTGGAAACAAAAATCCCAGCTGACCTCAAGAGGTAAGTTGAAGAAAATATATTGGAGATGTCATATGCTGCCTGTTGTTTGTCCTGGGGGGCCGGAAGAGCCAAGCTCCATCCCTGTCTGAGGGCCCACTCCATAGCCAGGTGAGCGAGTAAGCGCTGTTCCATGTGTGGCTCCCATAGCTCTGAATTTCTCTGGGAGAATTTCTCTATGACCATCCGGTTTAGAGATGTTGGAAAACCCAGGGGTTGGAAAACCCTCCACTTCTGTGTGAGTCTGGGGTTACGGTTTCCCCAGCTGCCCCCTCACTGCTCTCACAGCTGCAGTGCCTCTGCCAGGAGCCGACGGCCCTGCTGCTGGTGCGATGTACACGCGCACACAGCAACAGGCCAAAAAGGGCTGGTGATCTTGTAGGATTTTATTATTTATATCTACTTAAAAGAAGATGAGTGGGACCTTTTTCCTATTATTTAGACTTCCGCTTTCGAAACACCAACATCTTCACCAGAGAAGTTTCAAAATTTTCATTGCAAATTTTCCTTCGACTTTCTGTGACTCTGGTGAAAGGGTATTATTTATCAAACTAAAGTGTATGTTATAATCTTTGCAAAATGGTAAAGATCAAAGACTACCTTGCATCAAGCAGAATTACAATGCCATAACATTTTATCTTGTTACAGCGGATATCAATCACGGTGTGACAATAAGCCACAGAGAAGGCTTTTTTCAGCCAGTATCACTGACACACTGCAACAGCTGAAATACGGCAGCCAGCTAGCATGTGCTCTGGGTGTGACAGGGAAAAAGCAGCAGCATAAGTAAGTGCCTTCAATATCCACGTCATTAAGTATGGCCATTTGGCAGCAAAACCTGTGCACACGACTTTAATTCTGCCTGCAGCTCTTGCATCCTCAGAAGAGATAAAAGCCTCTGCAAGAAGAGAGGGCTTGATTTCAAGCGATAGTGGTGACATTTTCAGCAATGACCCCGGAGTGCAGCAGAGTCCACCATATGATACTCCTGCCCCAAAGGCACGTGTGGCATCCTCCTCTTGCTGGGAAGAGGTGGGAATCCAGACGAGCAGCTGGGTCTGCCCGGCACTAGGCGGTGAGGCACCAACCCCACTGCAGCTGGCTCCGCACGCAGTGCCGCTGCCAGCACAAGTGCTCTGCAGCGATCCCGCACTGGCCACCAGCTAGCTGCTCTCTCCCCACAACTTGCAGTTGTATCTGTGTTTAATTGAAGCTTGAGAGTCTTTCCACTGTGGCCACAGACAGGCTAAGGAGTGGGATTTCTTCTCCCCCTCCCCAGGACCCTGCCAGGCCTGACAAGTTCTACAGCTCCAACGCTTGAAGTGCTGCATGCACTGTGTCCCCCAGGCTTAGCTCCGGGAACATCTGGTGGAGAACAGAAAGGAAAGGGAAATTATAAAAGATCTGTTGTCATGCATATCCCTTCCATCAGGGACGCACCCCTCCTCTGCACGACGAGAGCCAGCCCTATGTATTTCTCCTTGCAATATGCACGAGCCCAATAGCAGTATCCTCCAGTGCTGTGCTCGCAGGCTGTGCCTCTGCAAAGTGCTGCCTGAGCTCCCAGCCGGTGGAGGCCCCCGGGACCCTGAGCAGGAGTCTGCACCAGTGGGGCATACTCAGGCCTCTGCCTGCACCCCCAAATGCAGCCCACGGTCAGCCGGCACTAGCAGAAGCAGTCAGGACCCGCCTCTTGAGCCGGCAGGCAACCGCACGCACACGGGACCTCTGCGGCTCTGGGCAGAGAGAGGCTGTAGTTGTCTCAAGCAGTATCAGTTTTGGCGGTGACTCGAGCACTTCAGTTTCTGCATTTGGGTTATATTAACATTATAATTTCATAACCAGCAACTTCACTTCAAATGGTCCTGCAATCATTTCTCAGAGGCTTCAATCCGGAGGGGGAATCCTTTCAACATAGCGAAGAGAGGAATAAACAAAGCAAATGCAGCTGGGAAAGTACAAAGGTTCAACAAGTTTAAACATCTTGGGGTTTCAGGATTCTCCTGCTATTTGAATAGAAAATTGCATTGTTTTAAACAAAGTGCCCATTTTCAGTGTTTCAGTCTCCTTTCCCTCTGTTGCTGAGAACCACACAATGTACTTCCCCACCAGTTACTAAGATGCTTCTAAAAACTTGAAGAATTATTTGAAAAAGGGCATTCCTATTCCTTATGCATAAAACATGCATGCATATTCATATAAAACATTTAGAAAAATTTGTACCAGTTATAATTAGCATGTTTTGTGCATCTATTTTCTTTGCTATTAAATAACAAATTTGTGGTAACCATAGCAACTGGAACATCACATGGTACTGGTGCTATTTTGGGGATAACATAAGTACCTTTCTTAAAGAAGCATTCACACCTCGAAGCTATGAATTTTAATAATTTTCACGATAAAATATCTGTTGGGTATATTGTGTTCATCCCTCACTATAATGTTGATCTGATGTGGAATGCACTACCTTGTTTTGCAGTGCCTAAGACCACTTCGAAGCACTAGTGAGTCCTCTTGTTTTGCAAAAAGGCAAGAGGCTTTTAGGAAAGGCAAAAGAGAAGCTATGTGACATATTAGTGGAACTTGCACCGGGGGCGAAAGTACAAGAAAAAAAGTATTTCTATTATTGTTTCTGCGGAGGGAGCTCACGTTGGTCGTATAGTTCTTCACGCTTGAATGGAGGAAAGCAGAAGGAAAGAGACGCTTTCATCTGGGACTGATATAGCTCCTACTGGAATAAGGAAGGGGTGTTGTGTTGGCTCTGCTGGAAGATAGGAGAGGTCCTTGGGGACCTCACATGTGAAGCTCCATCCACTAGCTGATCCATCAAAGCAAATTCCCTGCTACTGCTGTCAAGTGTGTTTGTCTACCAAATATCTGCTGTACTCAACAACACATGCCACAGGCCTTCCACCATATGAGAGCCTTGAAGCTAATGAGATAAAGAGCGAGAGACCAAATGCCACAACAGTAATGAGCCATTAAAAGAGATTAGGTGGCAACAAGGTCAACATCCATGTGCTAGGCTCCCACAAGGGCAGGGATTCTTTTAAACAAAATTTGCTGGAGCACCACATTACAGATCAGAACAAAATGCCTCAAGAATCTCTGCCAATACTGTGATGAATTGAAGAAAAATGTGGAAGAAATTCCCTTCAGTCTCTGAAATTGGTAATTCAGATAATCGTGAGCATGTAAGTAGGATGAAGCAAACAGGCACCCATGAGAAATGAATGCTATTAAAAATATCCTGCCCACACTGACGTACGAAGGAAAAATGCTGGTTGACATGATTAATTGTTTTATCATGAAAGTGTCTATATAGATGAAACCCACCCTGAGCTGTCAGGACGGTGTTATCCATCTCCCAGACCAGAGGCGATGAGGAATCATTCACCCTGGGTGGTTCCTACACCGTGATTTGGGTTAATACACGTACTAAAGAGGCCATTAGGCTGCGAAATCACTCAGACCAAGCTTGCCTGCCACGGTGGAATTGGGAGCAGAGGAATTTCACCAGAAGGTGAAGAAAGGCAATGGAGTTGATGAAAAGAGCCATGAAACCAAGCTGTGAAGGGACACTGCAAGGATATGGAAAAGGAGAGGCTTTGTGGGGGTGGAAGGGCCAGCCTGGGCTGTGCTGGCGATGCCCAGGAAGCGCCTCGGACCCGTGGCTGGAGCCCCGGGTGCAGGCGAAGGCTCCCCAAACTGAGGGCTGGCTCGTGGCAAATTGCAGGGAGTAGAAGTTAAGGAGAATTTTAATTTTATCTAATTTTATAAGTTAACCTGAGACAAACCTCGCAGATCTGATCCAGACTGTGCTTTGCCTCTGCCTCCGTTCTGTTCTGCCTGCCTCCTGTTTTCCCCCATTCAGGTATATTACTGGGAGGTTTTTCTGTAAAAGTTGACCTTTACTCACTCCTAACTTCTTTTTTTAGCACAACTTTTGGAGGAGAAAGCTTAATTTTGTTTTACTCTTACTTTAAAAAAGCAGGTTTTTGTTATTATGAATAATTATAAATTGTCAAAATGCTCCCTTTCAGCCATTTTGAAAGTAAGGATTTTGTTTCAGAAAGTGTTATAGTGAAGAGATTACAAAAAGTGTATAAAGCAAACGTGATATCTCAAATATTGAAAGTTTTTATTACCCTCAACTAATCCTTAATTGTTTTCTATGTTTGCTCTGCACACCCCCACCCACGCAATAAATAATCCAAGGTGGAGCAATCGTTTTTCATCCCTCTCTTGCTGAGTCCTCAGGCACTTGTGGTGCTTGTTTCAGGGAGACCGTGGTGGGATGTCCTGCGCAGAGGCTGCCTGAGAGAAAAGGCTCTCCTGGTCCTCACCACGCTCACTCCGTATGTTGCGTTATTGATCCTATTGGACTTGTCTGCTTTGTTCTCCCCTGTTGCAGCTCCTGCTGTGCTCTATGTTTCTCTGCCCGCTGCCTGCCCCCTCGCTGGTGGTTGGTGCATCTCCTCCCTCTGCCTGTGCTGTGGAAAGGGACTGAACCTTGGATGGCTGAGGGCAACTCTGCTCCAGCCCTTCCCTCACCTTCCAGTCTTGTTCTCCTCCAAATTCCTGCTTCTTAAGAAAAGTTTTGAGAAAAAAATCTAACAAGGCAACAGCACGGCGTTTCAGCTGAACACATATGCTTCCAGGAGCCCTGAGGGGTGAAGCAAAAGTAAACCCATTAGAGGCAGAAAAGGAAAGTTGCACACTATGCGTCTTTTCTTTTCTTGATCCGTGCTGTGAAATAGGAACTTCCCATTCTGCTTGCTGTTTGGAGTAGAAGAGAAGAAAAGAAAAAGATTTGGAAGATGCTGGCAAGTGATAAAATACAAGGAAGTTTTTATTCTTACATAGTCAATGAATGGCTTTCTGCCTTGCCTTTTGTTAAAGTTCTTCATCCAGCCTGTAAATAGGGACCTTCCCTTTGGACTGACTGTTTAGATATAAGACTTAGAGCTGATCAGAAGTAATGGGATCAGAAAATAGGAGATATATATCAAAGAGAATGATGCATTTGCTCATACTAGTGAACTTTCTCTTGCAGCACTCCTCGTATACTGTATGTAAATTTTTGCGAGTACAAAGGGCACTTCACTTTACTGCAGACTTCACTTTAAGCTAAGACACCAGTCCCGAGAAGCCTGCCTGTTTGATCCCTGGGGGGCAGCCTGCCTGCCTTCAGGCAAAGCACAGATCCTCTGAAATAAAGCACAACGCAAGAGGTAATTTTGTTGCGTGACCTGATTTAGGTTTTCTAAATGCTGGAAGAGCTCAGCATTTAAGGATATGGGAAGTGGAGATTCACACTCCCAAATCTCAGAAACGGCAATAGTTTACCTGAGCAAGCAAGCAAGCCAGCCAGCAAAACAGGGACTTGGGATAGAACTCCTAATTAAAAAACAGATTATCTTCAAGGGAAAACTATATTTCACATCCGTGAAAGAAATTTTTACCTTACTTGTTGCGCTACCGAACTTTTACAGTGAAGCTGTACCATTTCCTCAAGGCTGTGTCATGGCTTTCTGTGCGTTTGGCCGTGGCAATGTGTTGTTCTTGAATTTGGAAACCCTCCAAATCATATTCAGCTGCCCTGGAAAAAAATCCTGAAAATTCAGAGAGTTGTCTTGTTTCCAAAGACACCTCTGACCCAGGCAGTGTATTCTAAAACCCTTAATAATTTTCTACTTACTGAAAACCCTCACTGACTGAATAGGAATTTTCCCAAGTCAGAAATTAAAAGAGAGAAGGGATTTCTGCAGTGGGTCTTAAAGATTAACATTAAAGTATAGTGAGAATATAAATATAAAATATGATGCATAGATTTTCTTTTTATTTTAAAATGCATAAATGAGTCACCTTTCATTTTGTCTTTAGGAACATTTGGATGCCATTTGATGCTATTTATATTTTTCCAGAGCAGCTTTTCAACCGATTAATTTTTTTAATAGGTGCTACTATATTTTAGAAGATATTTGAAGCAATATAAAGAGGTAAACTTCCAACCAGCATTATCAAGGTAATTTGAAAACGTTGCTTAGAGTAGATGTCTCCAAACCCAAACTTAGTTTCTTCCATTAATCTTGTGTAAATCAAGTGGAACTTTGTAGATCAATAATTAACCCAAGGAAAAAAAAAGTACCTAAACAAAATTTCTCCTCTGCTGCCCAAATCTGCTTTACACATCGGCAGAAGTAAAGATCAATATCTGTGAAAGTTGTCGGCCTGAGCAGATTTTCTTCCCCATTGAAAATACTGTCTAGAGGGGGAAACCTTCAGAGGAGGCAGTGCAGGACCTGCCCCGTGTTCCCAGAGTATGAGGCTGTCAGCACAGAGCTAAGGGCTTCTAATCATCCCAGCTCTGCCAGTGAGCAGTATGAACAATGGGCTGGCATCCACCTGTATACTCTCTTTTTCTTTAAAATTGTCTTTATGACCATCAAACACACTTCCAAACTGTATGGGTGAGTTTTTCTGTACTGCTACCATCTTTAGTTTTCTTCTCCAAATAAACCTGCTGTCTGTCAAATCCACGAGTTACATTATAAGCGTTTAAAAGGGCTGTCAGGATTTGTACTAATACATGTAGCCCTCATCAGCCGAAAGCTGTGAAAAGTTTGCTTTGAATTCATCCCTAAGATATCTTTTTAAATACCAGTAGAAGGGATGTTTTAATTCTACTACACAAAAGCAGAAACTGTATTCCTTTTTATTCTGTTCTGTTAGCAGTACAACCACTCGAGTATCTCCTACTTCAGATCCAAAGCCATAATATTTAGAATACTTTGAATAAATACTTTATTTGACTTCGCTATCCTTATGACCATTTATAGAAGTTGTGTCTTTTGTTGCCTCTTTCAACATTTCGCGGAAAGGCCTTCATTTCAATGGAATTAAGTTAACTAATAAACGGGAGTATCAAGCAATGGCATGGCATCACCCCAGCTGCTAATACAAAATGATGAGCAAGTGGTGAAAGGTCAGACTTGGAACGGGGGCCTGCAAACGCAACCTGCTTTTCATATTGATCGTGTTTCCAGCGGGCATCGGGTCAGGTGCTGAGACCTCAGGGCTCACTCTGTCTGCAGCTGTCTCATTGTTTTCTTAGCTTACCTTAAGCAAGTTCTGTTGCTGTACTGTTACTCCAGGGATAAAACATGTCTAACGCTGATCAGCGTTCCAAAGGCATCAATGTCTGCGAAAAGGTCTTTGGTGTTCCCTGTGAGGAAGACACTATGCACAATAAAAGATGCACTGTGTATATAAAAATATAATCTCAAGGGTTAATGTTTCTCTGCAGGATATTTATTTTTGCCCGTTATTAAATCCATTTTGAATTAATGCTTTTGTTTAGGCTGAAATGGGTTTACAGCCAAAATAAGGGAAGATACAGGTACCTGTTTAGAGAGAGGAGCAACACACAACAATCTACGTTTCACCAAAACCATTTGTTGATACAGAACAGATCGATATGTAACTGCATAATAAGGTGGAGGAGAAAATAGATGAAATACATATACTAATTAGAAAGTGTATGTACATCCATGTATAGAGAACCTGACAGTAAGAAAATGACAGAGATTCAGCACGACAGAGAATTATAAATGTCAAATTACAAGGATGCACATAAAAAAGCTTGTAACTGTTCAGGACTAGGCTCTCTATTCCTGTGAAAGCTGTTGCCTTTATCATCATCTTAAATCCCTCTAAGGTGCTCTGCCATTCACTGTCAAATTTTCTACATAAGATAGTAAGATGTATGTCACACAAGTGTCCAAAACTGCTTCTCTGCCATTGCCAGGACACACCAATATATTTTGGGTTTGTTTTTTTTTTTTTTAAGCAACAAGAATAATTAGCAGGAGATCTGCTTCAGTATCAGCAGTCAATTACAGAATGTTTTTTTCCCCTCGGACCTGATAAAATCTAACACATGATGCCCAAAATGCAGGGGAAAAGGGGAGGAGCACTGTGTGTTCAGATTTGGCTGTGGACTCAGTAGGCTTTTGGAGAGCCATAGGATGCACAGTAAAAATGGATGCTAACTAAATTTTGACGTGCAAGAGCATGTGTTTAATTTGCAAGATGTTTTGTTTAATTAAAAGGTAAATACCATTTATAATTCTTCTCACAGACTGTTTGAGAGCAGCAACAACACCTACAGAGCTCCCAAGCCGTCTGAAGAACTTCTTCGAAGCATCTGATCCATGGGGTAGTGACGTTTAACCGAGAACAGTTGACTACTTTATCGAGTGAGGATTTTGATTTTACACAATATTGTTTATTGCTTCTGAAAATTCCTAAAAATCAGTTCAAGATATTAGCTGCATAAAGCATGTAAAATATTTTGCCATGGAAGCATGGTGAAAATCCCTCCCCAAATATAATAGACTCAGAGAGACAACGTTCACCCTGGTGCAGAAGACCTGCATCAAGCCAAGACGTATCACGTTAAGTACCTGTCTGCACAAGCCGTGTTCAGACCCCTCTACATGCAGGCTGCCCGCAATTGCTGCCAAAGCAATCACATGTTTGTGAGGCTTGCTGTTCTTAGCTACGTCCTGTCCTTCCAAACAACCCCCCCAAGCTTGCATTTCATCTCCTTTAAGGTCGCTGAGACTCAACAGCCTGTTAGAGGTTTTGGCTCTGCTTTGAGCTGCTGTGGTTCCTTCAGCAGAACCCATCATCCGACCGGGGGCCTCTTCACTCCCCACAGGCTGAGGTGTGTCTGTGTCTGTGTCTGTGCCCATGGTAGCATCTCTCTGGAAACATCATGCATTTCACAGAGCAGCTAAAGCCAAGAGAGAAACAACAGTATCAAATGCGAAGGCAGCAGCAGGGCAGTGATGGGTGTTGTGAGTGGTCACATCACCCTACTGCATCTACACTGTCACGCTCTGAAACCTGAGTGTCTTCTGCCAGCTGCTCAGCAGCACTTATTGGCTACAGCTGCTGATGGAAAAGCCTACCTCTGAGAGACAGCTACGTCTCCTACCAGCAGTCTTCAGAGGCAGCATCTCCAGGTCAGCTTTTCCAGCAGAGAGCCCAGCAGCTCACACTTGAAGTTTTCACTTGAGAAGAATGGCTGGGAAGCGGCGCAGGCTCCTGACACCCAGCCCTCTAATATGCTGAAGCTAGATCTTGTTCTGCTCAGAGGCTCTGATGGTATCAGCCTCCAGAGAATCAGTGTCTGACACTCCCAGTCTATTGTTCATATTGGTTCGGTCTCAGCTGAGCTATTTCTAACAACGGAGAACATATCTGAGAGAGTTACAATTTGCTGTAATCGTATTTTTTTCAGTTTTTCTCTGTGATAATTACTCCCATAAATATCATTGCTTCACCTCAGCTCAACAGAGAGCTCTCTATTTCTGTGCTCAGTCTCAATCTTCCACACTTGGTTTGCTGGGGAAGGCCGATGGTAGTATTTGTTACTACCAGGCCCACCCCAGCTATGGGGCTGTCAGGGCTTCCAGCTCTAGCCCAGTTTCTGTGCTGTACTAGCTTATAAAGAATTGCCATCTGAAGACTGGCAAAGAAAATGCATTCAGTCGTTCACATTTAAATAATACATAATCATAATAAAGCTTCGACTTGGTCTTCAACCAGGTAAAGACTTGAAAACCAGAAGTCAGGATGTAGCTTTGCAGTTAAATGTCCGTGACTTTACTGCTGGCCCCTGGGTTTAGCTTGGCAATGGAGAACATTTTTAACGTAATCAGTGGGCTGCAGATCTCAGGAATTCCAGTTCCCACTGTGCTTCCTGACTACAGCTTTTAGGACAGACCCTTAAAGTAGACTTTATAAGAGTAGGGGTTATTTTTAACCATCAGCTTAAGAGCCACAGACACATTTGGAGTTCAGAGTGCCAGGCACCAGGAAGCATCCAGAAGGGAGGTGCTTGGTCTGAGAGCATAGGATGCAGGTATATGGGAAGGCAAAAGAGGTAAGAACAGCAGTGTTACTGTCACCATTACAAA
The DNA here is from genome assembly GCF_000710305.1 of Buceros rhinoceros silvestris. Lineage (NCBI taxonomy): Eukaryota > Metazoa > Chordata > Aves > Bucerotiformes > Bucerotidae > Buceros > Buceros rhinoceros. Next base: position 1,250 of record NW_010391396.1, on the reverse strand, counting down.
ATTGGTGAAATGTGGCAAAAGACTAAAGTTACTCCAAAGTTACCTCTGTTGCCTACGGCAGACCTGGCATTCAAAGCAAAATCTCCAGATGTCTAAAGTACCGTCTTAACTACAAGGCCATTCTCCCCCTCCAGAAGATGATTTATAGGTATATAAATGTGCATTGATGTAATGCCAAGTTATAAACCACAAGCCTTTCAGAACTCATGCCCCTGATAGATTGCAAAAGAACTTGAAGTCAGGAGAATTGTGGTTTGTCTGACCTTATGCTAATCATTCTCCTTACTTGTGTCTTGGTCAAACTGAAAATGGATAGAATAATGAACCCTTTGAAAACCGTAATTTCTGGGTGTTGGTCATGACCCAGTTTTCATAAGTTGCTAGGATATGGGGATAATCAGGGAAATGAAGATTCTATCTTATGAGACAAGACCGAAAAGCTTGATTTAAACAAAAGAAATTATGAGAAGGAATATTAGTACACTGTGAGGGAAGTAAATATCAGAACTAATTAAGTTCAAGGACAAAATTGGCATCTGAACAAATGGATATAAACGGGCCCCTAATAAATGTAGGCTGGAAATCTTAAGAAGCTGAGTTATGAGATTCTGGAACAGCTTTCCAAGGGGAATAGTAGGGCCAGAGAAACTGAGTGCTTTTTAAAAGGATCTCAATCAGTTTACGAACTGGGTATCATACCTGAGAGCTAGACTCTCAGGCCAGGCGAGTCCAGTGTTCCCAGGTGACAGCCAGATCATCACCAAGCTAGGATACATTACTGATACTCTGGAAAAAGGAACAGCCATCCATAATGCCTCTCAAGTTGCATCACGTATATTTTGTTAGGCTCCTCTGTTCAGAGAGTCTCTTCAATTCCCTGATTATCCCACCAACCTAACACTTGAGATCTTCGACATTTCCAAATAACCCTTCCCTATTCTCAAGTGACAGTGTAGGAATAGCACTGAAACAGCTCAAGGTAATGCTGAATGCGGAACTCTGTGTTTGCTGTTGAGGACAGGAGAGCAGGGCCGGACGTGAGCGAGGGCAGGTAGCTGGGCACGGCTTCCTTCTTGTGTGGCTGCAGAGTCTGTGTGCAGAGGCTTGACCCTGCGCTCCACCTGTGCATCCCCTAGGGCGGGGAGGCGCTGCCAAGAGCCTGCCGGCGGTGTCTCCCGGTGCAGCTCCTTCTGGGGGCAGGCAACGCGCGCACGCACACACCTCCTCCCGCCCTGCCGTGGGGAAGCAGC
>NW_010391395.1:18292-33850 GCF_000710305.1 Buceros rhinoceros silvestris | reverse complement strand
CCTTAACATTATTGGTGCATTGGCCGGGAACACCGGGGGCGGGGGATGGCGCCCGCCCCTCCCGGCTCCGCCACTATCCCACAGTGCATTTGCCACCATCCAGGAGTCAGTATACAAGTACAGTTTTTGCAGTTTTTACAGTAACCATTTTCATGCCTGTCACTGGAAAGTGGTCCTTACGCAACACTGACCGGGACACCTACCTGTATTTTCAACTACATACAGTCCTTTTGGGCATCTCATGACTCAGGTTGCTGGTTTTTATTGTTGTGTACTAAGCATTTAATCCAAAGTGGGTTTGAATTTCAGTGCTAAGAAGATAAAAGATGTAGATGGGACAGTAATAATTCAAGATGGAAAACATCAAAGATATTGGAACATGTCTGAAGTTTAAAGCTTTTTTCCCACGACGTTGCTTGCTTGCTGGTTTTGGAAAAGTAAAAAATGTTCAGCACTCCTAAAAATGTACATAATGAGAGGACTGACTCAGGATTCTTCTGTTCTGACCATTTTGTATGATCTTTGATTCCAGGTTTTTCTGGACGTCAGAACAGTCACATACAGGAGGCTTCCTTTGTAAGTGGCCTCCATACTACTCCTCTGGTTTCTGTCCCTAATTTAACATCACTGGCGTTTTTAAAAAGTAGTTTGAGTGAGAGGTATGTCAGTCCAATTAAATTGCATGGATACTTAGGTATTGAAGTATTTTAGGCTTAATTGAAATTATCGATCGTTAATCAACATTAATATAACCAAGTGTATGAAAATTAATCAATGGAGCCAGATCCTCAGACCTAGGAAATAAAACTATCCAGCAAAAACAACTTGGAAGCTGAAAGCTTCTGTCATGCAAGCAAAATCATCAGGGAAGGGATCCATCCTTCCTTTAATTTGAGTTTTTCAAATATGCTAATTATATTGATTTTGATAGTGTTTTTTTTCAGCAGATGTTTTTCTCCTAGGAAATGTATGAGGACCACCAACATACTTCAGGCAGACCCCCCAAAAAGAGCAGTCACCACATAATGGTTTTCAGTCACCACTGACGGGTCTGAATCAATGGCGAATTTGTTATCTCATTATCGTTTCTCATGCATCAGGCCCATCAGATACATCTAGCAGTGAACATGAAAACCTTTCCGCCTGATTGCTGCACATCTTCTAGGAACAAACACAATCTTAATTCTGTTTATTGTCATGTTTCTAACCTTCTGCAGGGGAGGAGCAGAGACTAGCCATAACTGTAGTGCAAAATTGCCATTGTAATTAGCCCTTTTTTCCAAGAACACAATGAATTCCAAGCAGCCCAGTCTCAATCTGAAACCTGTAGTAGACTCTAAGAAGTCATCGTGAAAGGCTTTAGCCAGCACAAGCACTTTTAGTAAAGTTAGTAAAGTTATATGTGGATGTCAGAATTTACAAACACTAGTTAAGAAATTAGAATAACTCAATTACCTTAAACAGCTGATGGATTCCAGCTATGGGTCTATCGATGGTTTATGTACACCATGTAAGTAGGGTGTGGCAGAGAAAGATCAGTCAGGGGAAGAGACAACGCCAAGTTAGTTGGGATGTCAATCCTTCCACCAGACCTATGAGCAGAGAGGTCTTTGTTAGGTACTAGAGTGAAAACTCCACAACACATACTTTCTGTTAGAATCACCATGGGCTTGCTCTTTGTTTTAATCCTCATTTTGTTACTTTTCTAGTGTTTCTTAACCTGCTGTTTTCTGGTAAGAACAAGCTTGACCTGCAGAAGCAACTGCTTGAAGAACAGCTTACTGAATCTCACTTTCCTTGCCACTGAGCACCTTGAAGAGAGTATCTTGATTAAGGAAGTGGTTGTCCATCAATCTTTCTCGTTCCCAGCAGGCTTAGTGCAGTGTGCCTTCCCTGCAGCTAGCATTGCCTTGCTGTCACTGTCTCTTTTATGCCAGCATTTCAAAAATTTCCTCCATGGATTTTGAGCAGCCTCAGCTGCACTGAACTTCTTGTAAATACAATCCTGCATCTACATGTCCTGTGCCTGCAGCACTAGATAAGACACCGTCTGCATCTTGTCACTTCATTTGCTCCTGAAGGAAGGGGTTTGCTGGCTCATGACACAGCACATATTCCTTCACTCTTGGTAGGCAGATGGCTTGGACCTAGAGTCTATCTGTTGCTTTCCTTTTCTCAGTGCAGTCAGAATTGCTTAATGTTTTGCGTTGTGACAGATTAGACGGGAGAACCTTCCATTGTCTGATAACCCCTTTTGATAACAAGTTTGTATCATTGGAGCTAAGTGCATATGACAGCTACTTCTATTGCTTTGTCTGTTTTGCTTGGGTTTTTGATCTCTGATACATGTGAAAGATGTTGACTTGAACATGCCTTGCATTGTTGATTTCAGTAGATGACTATACAGCCTAACAGTCTGGAAAAATTTGAGTTATGGTCCCACCAGTCATGCCAGAATTGTTGGCAAGCCCTTTGTTCATCAAAGCTTGTTCTCATAGGATTGTGTGTGTACATGTGTATAAATATATAAATGTTTGGGTTTTTTTCTTCCCAAAACGTCATTGATGACCTTGACTGAGAAAGGTTTCTTGGCACATACTTAAATAACCCTTACTCAAATTTTAAGAACATGCTTGACTTTTTCTCCTGAACAGCAGTGGTCTCCCGAGTCTGAACCTTCTATTTAAAGAGTAAAAGAGCAGCTAGGTGGGAGAGAAAAGTTCATTTTCTAGCATCTGCAAAGGAGGGTTTTGAACCTTTTCTTAACGACAAATAAAAGTTAATCATTTTGGATAGATCAAAATCAATTTGTTTGAATTGTTTGAACAAACTAAGAATCCTCTGAATCAACAAATTTATAGAGGCGTATTGGAACCACTTACATTAAAAAAAATTCTGTTCTTTTCATACTTTGAATGCTTTGGACATTTTTGTTTGTTCAATATGCATATCTATTTCCATTTCTTTCAATGTCCCTAATACTCAAGCACCTTACAAATGAATTAACTCAGAGGATAATATACTGAGTAATCTTTGGCCATTCTTTGTGACAGGAGAGGTGAGCCCAAAGAAAGAAAGGAGGAAATATTTGCTTGATATCATGTAGAAAGTTTGGAGTGCTAAGAATAGTAATTATTAATGCATAGCTTTTCCATATATTTTTTTTCACTAGCAGATCTCAAAGAAATCTGATTTTTAATCCTTCATCTTAGTTCAAGCTCATTAACTCTTCTTAAAGTCAGATTGTATTTGTTTTGACGGCTTTGATGGGTTTTATTTTGGTTTTAGAGATTATAAATCTGTTTTCCTAGGTAATCCTTTCTAAGGAATTAAATTTCCTGATATTTTACCATTGTGTGCTGATTTTGAGACCATTGCTGCCTGCATCTTCCATCTGGATACTGCTTTTAATTTGTTGGCATGTGCTTTTGTGCTGAAATACCCGTCTCTTGGAATTAGATCTCAGCTGAGCTGTATGGGAAATTGAGCCATGAGTGTTAACATTCACATGCACCAGTTCATTTTTACAGGCTTCTGCAACTGAGCTTAGCTCTTAGAAAAGGACTCATGTTCCTTTCAGAAAGGATATCCTTTTGCTCTTGTGACACTTTAAAGGTCTGTCCCTAATATCTGCCAAAACCAAAATAACAACTTCTAAGGTATTTCCTGTTTTCTCTTGTTAAGAACTCTAAAGCTTCTATCAACTTAAAACAGTCCCTTCTCTTCCGTACTAGATTTTAAAAGTTTTGTCAGTCTTAAAAACAGCCAGTTCTCAGCACATTCCCTTGCATTTGACATCCTGACAGATTTTTCTTTTGCTATTTTATCTTCAATTTCATTCTTTCTTCTGCGTGTTGAAATTTTTTTACTAATTGTTGCCCGTTTGGAAATCTCAAAGCCCTATTCTAGAAAAAAAAGACAGTCATTAAGATGCTGAGTCTCCTGCTTTGCCAAAATTAGAAACATGCTTAAGGCTTTTGGTTTTAATTTCCTGGTTAAAAGACTTCCCCTCCTTTTTTTTTTTTTTCCTGATGCCTTCCTGCTCCCTGCCACCTCTTATTTGCCTTGGAATTGGTTGTTCATTTCCATGTGCAGTGAGATCAGTGAGATGACAGTTCTGAGAATGTCTTTGGGTTCTGAGCTCACAGGAAGAGGATGCTGGGGAATAGTCACTTAATGGCATCATCACTGCTTTCCCATGGTGGTTACTGCTTGGTTGAGAGAGAAGATTCTAATCTACTCTATTTACATTCTTTGCTATGATTATTTTTTTTTTAATTGCATAAAAATAAAAAGGGGCAAGTTCAGAGTCTCTGAGCACTAGATTGTAAGTAGTATCATTTTAACAGCCCACAGAAAACATTTCCTCCTGAGACTTGTTTCTGATTGTTGGAGTCCAATACTCTCTGACCAGGTGTCACAGGAGAACAAAACGATGCAGTTGTGATTAGGCAGGAATCTAACCAATTTAAACTTAACAAGGTGACTCAGTAGAATACGTTACTGTCAAAATATTGACTTAGTTGCAGATTTGATGATGACGAGATTCACACTGACTTACTGCAGGATATCCTTTATATATTTATGTATATATATATATGTTGCATATGCATAGACACAACCACAAAATGCACACACACACGGAGTTATTTGGATCCAGTGAAATATATACCCATCCACACTTGTTTTAGAGAGGTGGATTAAAAAGAGGCCAGCCTGTAGTTAAAATCGTCTTTCTGAGTTCAGAGCAAACACCCACAATGCTCCAGCAATCTCACCAGATGATTAATTAGTCTTGAGAAATCTGACTTAGTCCTGGCCTTTTCACGCAGTTTGTACCTGAGAGGTGTTCCGACTTGGGTGAAATGGTGGACTCAGCCTACTGCGATCCAGGAGAGCTCAAAGGGTCCCACTTTAGAATCACTATTTATAGAGTCCGAGATGATTGACTTCCATCAGATATTTTCGCACTCTAGCCCGCCTCGGATGTTGAAATATTCTGGTAATTTCTGCCAGTTGCACAGACCCAGAGCTTGTTGATTTCTTTTGCTTGGTATTGCCCCACCTTGTTGGCCTCAACTCAAGTACAAATGTACCAGGTTATTGTGAGCCAAGTACAGATGTAGCAGGCTATCCGCTGGTAATTATCTCCCCAGTGGTAGGAAGAGCAGTACAAGGCTGGGAAAGCAGGGCCCAGCACATCAAGGAGACTCCTTAGTGTCCTGTTTTGCCATCATTCACAATCCGTGCCTGACTTACGCTAGGTTGGTTTATGGTCTAGGAAGCAGGGGAGGGAAGGGGAAGAGAAATCACCTCAGGTCTTGAATGGGCTTCAGGCGACAGGGGGACCATAACACCACACCAGGAATGTTTAGGTATTTCACACACAAAGAGTTCAATGCTTTAATACCAGATTTACTTATGCTAAGATTTTTGACTTCATGTGGGATTGCGGTTTAGAAAAGCAATACGGCGATATGCTGACACTACAATAGAAACATGATGTAGCAATTGTTAGTACAGTGGAATCATGGTGGGTTCCCAGGGCCTGTCTCTATATGCTTCACCATCGTAACTCTGAGCATTCCCTGTCACTGGAGAGGAGTATGTGGCTTGAGGCCAGATTAAACCCAAGTTTGTTGTATTAGTTGTCCATATTTTATACTTTATGTGGGCCTGAGACTTGCAGACACTTTCTCCATGCTGCTCCTGGGCTTATGAGGACATTCACACTTTTGATTAACTCAGGGATTTCCATGTACACAAACAGGCCATCCACATAATACCATTTACCTAAACCAAGATTCCTTCTAGAACCCTTTGTGTTTAACTTAGTTCAGCTTTCTTTACAAGGCTGTGGTCACCCCATATATTCTTCCCTGAGCTTCATGAGCACATACCTTGTGTGCCCATCTCCTTTCAGACTTCTTCCATAGACAGGAGGATTTGGCCAGTGATTTTCTACCCCCACCTCAGACCAGCATTAGCAATCAATGGAGTTGCACAGTGAGCTTAGTACCTTAAGCCCTCTTGCCTGGACACAATGAGGCTAATAGGGAATGCCAGTGGGCCCACCTGCATGGGCTCAATTCTGAAGATATCTGAAAACACTTGATGTTACGTGGGATTTTGATTTAGACGAGTGATACAGCAGTATGTGGAAATCACAACACAAGCATGAGACAGCAATCGAAATGTGCAATTAGAATATTGAATCACAATACAAACCTGATTCCAAATACCCCTATCTATATGCTCCAGCATCACGAAGAGGGAGCTTTTGTCAAGTTAGAAAACTCCCAAACACCGATTGGATAAAAAGCATCCTGGAAATCTTTAGACAGCCTGCATACTGAGGCATTCTTGCTATTTGCTTCCTGGTAGCTTGCATTCTGCTGCTTAATTTGTAAGAATGAATGTTGTATTTTTTTTTTTTCTGTGTTAACTCATGGCTCTCATTTTAATCAATACTTATGATGACAAATCTTGTACTTCATTAAAATCAAGTCCTGAAAGTTTTTTGGAGAAGAGGAGAGCCTGGTTGATGCTGGGAGTTATTTGGACGTTCAGTCAAGGACTCTAGGGTAATTGTGCGTGACATTTCGGATCTGAGATCTGTCTGCTTTGGGAAGGGGGGACAGCTCACTTGAAACACTTCCCAGGATGAAAGCTTTTTCTGGCTCCATCAGGAGTTTTGGGTTTAAATGGCAATTCAATCAGATGTATCTTGTGCTATCAGCGTGTGGATGCCAGCTCAGGCATGCAGAGACAGGGTGTGTTCATGTGTGCTGTTGGGAAGTTACGTAGGGATGAAAGGCTGTGTGTGGTTAATACAGTATAAAATACCATCGCTGCTTATTTTTTTAGGCATTTAGACTGAAGTGAGATGAAAGCAAAGCCACCACAGTTCATTTTTTATTTTCCGTGCTAAGAAAAGGGAGGGAGGGAGCAGCCTAGATAGGATATGGATAATGCAAACCATATATACATGAAGCTATCCTAACTTTCAATGTACTTGTAAACAGTTTCCATAGAGAGCAGAAGCAGCTTTTAAAAAGCAGCGGCCAAAATGTGGAGAGCAGTGGGCATTGTGCATCCTGTTTTCCGTGCCGTGATGCTGGAGCCAGGGGTGTCTGACGAAATCTCATAATGAAACATTTGAATGCTTTGAGCAGTTGAACACAGTTCAGCAAAGCTGAGCTGAACTAATGCGGAGTGCCGTTTTGCCAGTAAACAGATAATTGCGCTCTGTCGTTTAATTGGATTTTCATGAAACTGAAATACACTTTGGTAAAGTCCACCATGAAAATGTGTTTTGCTTGTGGATACTGTATATATGGGATCAAGATACTGGGGGGAGAGAGGGTGTCGACTTGACAGGCCATATAAGGCTTGAGGTTAAAGTGCTGTAAAAATAATACCATTTCCACATATTATGCAATTAGGATGTTTTTACCCAGAAGGTTTTTCATTGCTGCTGCTGTTATCATGGTGATCTGTTCATAGATGGGTTAGAGTCAGGGAATATTCTTAGGCCACAAAATTTCTTTGTTTTCGCAGACCAACCTTGCAGCTCTATCATTCATACATAGTTAGTTTCCATTTCTTGGCTACCAGCCATTCTAAATGTTAAAAAGCATTGTACTGGACAATGGGAGGCTTTTGTATTGTGTTTTGGTGGGGTTTTTTTTAAACATCAAATGATCCTTCTGATTCACGGTCTTTCTCGGGAGACCATCATGTCAAAGGCTCGGCATGTAAGTTATGTCACCATAACCTTTACTGTTCCTCTTTACTTTCTTCATGGACAATTTTCTCACGGAGAAAAGGCTGGATATTCTCAAGAACATTCTTACTTTTTGAAAATAAAACTTTTCTAATTCCCTGAGGCACTGTAGGCAAGGTTAATAATTCCTGTTTGTTACTTTGTTCACAATCACTTTCCGTTGGGCTTTACAACTTCACTCTTATTTACAATTCTGGGATTTCACCTCAGGCTGGAGAATTGGAGGCTTAGTACTTACTTTTTCTCTATGCGCTCTACAGGCCGCAGTGAGGAATCAAGCACAGGTATTTGACTCCCTCATAGCTCTTGCCAGTGAAAGCTGAAGAGCCCAGGCAAAGAATCTCTTGTTTGGTGTTCAGGTGTCCTTTTGGTTTAGGTGACTGAATATATGACTAAAGGTAACAACCCCCCAGTGTTCCTCTTCTTAAAAGAAACCTCAGAAAATAATGCGCTAAATAAGACACTTTTAAGAACAGAAGTATGAGATGAACAGATTATAATAATTTTCTCATTCCTTCATTTGGTTAAATACATGGAAGGAAGATGATTAAACATTAATTAAACATTAATGATGTTTCTAGAATTATTACTGTCTCTGTTTGGTACAGGTAAAAGCAGTGGTTCGGAATGTTTTTGGACCAAAGGACAGCCTTGGTCTTCTGCCAGCCTTCAAAAGTTTTTGAAGATTATCATATCACCACCTTTTTACTTACAAACACCATACTGTAAGTTTGCTGTGGAGACTGTTCTCTGGCCTCATGGTCTATAAGAGGTGTTATACCACAGTTTGGGAACACACTGTCTGTAGGACACTCCTAAAATGTCTGGAGTTATGTAATGTATGTTCAGTGGATTGAAAGAAGCCCTGCAGAGAAAGACTTGGGGATGTTGGTAGATGAAAATCTGAGTACATAAACCAGCAGTGTGCACTTGCAATCCAGAAAGCCAATTATATCCTGGGCTACATCAAAAGAAGCATGCCCAGCAAGTCAAGGGAGGTGATTCCCCACCCCTACTCTGCTCTCATGGGACCCCACCTACAATACTGTGTCCAGCTCTGGGGCCCCCAGCATAAGAAAGACATGGTCCAGAGGAGGGCCACGAAGATGATTAGGGGCTGGAGCACCTCTTCTATGAGGACAGGCTGAGAGAGTTGGGGTTGTTGAATCTAGAGAAGAGAGGGGTCTGAGGAGACCTTACAGTGGCCTTCCAGTACATAAAGGGGGCTTACAGGAAAGATGGGGAGGGACTCTTTACCAGGAAGTGTAGTGATAAGATGAGGGGTAACGGTTTTAAACTGAAAGAGAGTACATTTAGATTAGATATTAGGAAGAAATTCTTTACTGCGAGGGTAGTGAGACTACTGGACCGATTGCCCAGAGAAGTTGTAGAATACCTCCCTGGAAGTGCTTAAGGCCAGGCTGGACGAGGCTTTGAGCAACCTGATCTAGTTGAAGGTTTCCCTGCTCATGGCAGGGGGTTTGGACTAGATCATATTTAAGGTTTCTTCTATCCCAAACCATTCTACGATTCTGTGATTCATAGACTCCTAATTCAGATGCCAGCAGCATATTTTCTTTTATAAAACCCTGTCCTTGTAAGGAAGTAATCCATCTCCGAAGTCAATTTTAAAGTTTCTTGTGCACTTTAAATATTTCATTACATTAATTTTTCAAAACAACAAAACAAACATTCATCAAGTGAAACTAAGCATGTCACCCTTGAATCTGTACATCTGTTGCTTTCCTGCTGCTTTCCTGCATAATTCATTTTAATACATTTTAAGTGTACATCTCATTAAAATTCCTTACACACATTCAAGTATACGGTTTACATTAAAAAGGAGAAAAGGTGGAATGGAGTTTATGGCAAGGAGGTTCATTAACATGACCATTCCTCTTTTTTTCCTTAGTGTTAATGTACTGAATGTGTACCTGTAGTGTGCCTTTAACCACCTACCTCAGCATTCAGTCATCCATCTCTCCGAGTCTCTCTTAAGTGTCAGTCATCTCTTTAGTGCCATTAGAAATCTCCTCCAGGATATTTTTTCTTACTCTTGATGTCTTTGTTCCTCTTGAAGTGCATACGTTCTCTTCATTCTCTTTTCATCACTTCACATAATTTATGTACACAATGTGTTCTGTACATCAGTCCTGTTATTGGCTGAGAGAATATCCATCATTTGCTCAGATGCCCTAAAGAGTTCTTGTGGGCTGGCTGCAGTGCTGGAAAGGGTTTTGATTTTCAAATTTTATTCAGTTTGTGGTTTCTTTTCCTCTATCAGTACTTTCAATGATTGCAGGGTTTGGTTTGGTTTCATTTATTTTTGCATTGTGGTGTTTGTATTTCTTAAACCAGCTGTAGAAAAGAAGTCTGTCTGGTAGCTTGAGGTGGCAACATTTTAAAGTCAGTGGCTTTTTTTCAGTGACTGGTGAAATTTGTGCTCTGAAGTCCCTCATAGGTGTTAAGGATTATGTGTGATTGTTAAAAGCAATTATAAAGTGTTATCATAACTCTTGACAAACCATAACAAAAGCTTATAACTGCAAAAGAAAAAATGTTTTGAGAAGAAAAGAATTCCGTATTTTAAAAGAAAAATGTATAAAATGATAATTTAAAGAATTAACTTCAAGAATCATTGGTGAGGAATAAATGACATTTTATGTGAGGTGGTATGTAGTTGTGTCTACCTGGTTTCTTTAGACTTTCACATTTAACTTTTGACCTGTATCACTTAGAAACCTCATGAGAGGTATGTGATAAATTAAATTAAAACCTGAAATATGTAGTGATTGTCTACTTGACTAACCTTTTTCAGTCTTAGAAACAGGAGTTGAAATGCACTTTCTGGAAAAGTTTATTCAGAGTTTACATGGGAATTTCCTCTTTTCTTCCTGGATATTATATGTCAGTCAGGGAAGAAGAGACCAAAAGCCATATATGAGCCCTTTAGAAAGTGTCCTCAGTCACTTTGGCTTTCTTGCAATTGCGTAACAGACAATGAAGCTGTGAAGGGAAAACTGAGAGAGTTCCCTTCTGAGGGAAAGTTATTTCATTTTGTTCGGATTGCCTAGTTCCAAGTAAGCAGCATAGGTTTGGATTCAGCAGTGTGCAGCACAGTTGAATATAGTTTATGAACCTGGATATAGCTTCAGTCCTGGAAGGTTGTGGGTCTTGAGGACTGAAAGTCTTCCCCTCGTGCTCCAGTGAGAATTTGGCCTCTTCAGTAGCAGGCAAGCACCATTTTCAGGTACTTTTCAGATGGCTGTGGGATTAATTCATCCATGTTCAACACTGAGAGAAAAAGAGATTCCTATGATCTCTAAACCCGTTTTTTGTGTTACCTCTGTACAAGTTTATGTTGCTGGGCTTTATAGCAATACACTCGTATTATCATGGGGTTTTATCTGGTGTATTATCTAGTCCAATCTCTCATTTTAATACAAAAATCATTGCGTGTGTCCACAGCAGAGAAGATGCAGATTGGGAGCAGACTTGGAAGACAGCAGAGTGCAACAATTTATCTTCAAAATGAGTTAGCAGTAGGAACGACTGCTGTGAAATTCCTTGTTTGTGCTTTTCCTTTGCAGTCAAATGTGCAGCAGGGTTCCACATCAAGGGTGGGAACCGTACCATTTGTTTGAAGGCATTTCAGCTACTGGAACCATGTGAAATTTAAAAGAGCAGGGTTAGGTTCACAGGTTGTTTTTTCCCAAGTAGTGCTAGGTAATTTCAGGTTTGTTCCAGTGAGATTAATGAGTGAGAACCCTTCAATATTCCTCAGGAAACTCAAAATGACAAGGCGAATAATGTTTCCTTACAGGCCATCTATTTCACAGATGTCTAGTTTGCTTTCTTGAACTTTCTTTTTATATATCGGATACAGAGCATTGTCTGGGACAGATTGGGCATTGGTCTGATCGGGTGGTTTCTAGTTTGTTGCAACAAGAACTAACTTCTGTCTGGCTACCCTGTTGCCTTTTGCTGTTCTTTTTTGGCTTGCATAAAATGAAATGGGACAAAAGCTACCAAAACTCCTCCTTACTATTTTTATCGGCTAGAAAAATAAAACAAAAAGGGTTCTTACTCAGAACTACCAATGGAACACCTGGTTAGTCTATGAACTGAAGTGATTTTGTGCTTTTTACCGTCTGACTACTCATACTTCCATTTGTTCTGTTACACCACCCTTATTTAATTTCATCTTAAATTACTAATACTTGAATCTCTTCATGTCAGAGACTGGGTTTGTCTGTGGTTTGGAAAGCTACCAGAGAAATGAGGCTGGGAACAATAAAGTGCCACTGCAGTGCAAGAAATGGTTGGTTAGGCTATGGTCAGGTTAGTGGCTTAATCCTGATCAAGTGAGAATTTCATGTCCCCTTGTATTAATCTTCAGTGATGCGTAGCATACTTTAGTCAAAAATAGCCTTTTGCTGTTCGTGCCCATTGGAAATAATACATGATGCTGCAAGTACTGATCAAGACCTCTACTCTGCTAATCCCTCTGCTTGTAGCAATGTTAAATATTTACAGATTCTCCCTTAGTATCCTGAAGAGTTTTTTAGCCCTGCAAGGGGTGCTAAACCTTTCTGCTTTATACGTGTTTTACCTCCTTTTTCCTCTTGTTTTCAAGCATACATGTGTGACAGAAAGCATTATACTATACTTGTGCCAGTTGTAAAGCATTATTGCATTAGCGTGTTGTGAATGTATACATTGATTGGGATGATGTAATAATGCAGGAGAATGCCTCAAAGATAAAATTCATCAGTGCCTCATCTCCAAGTGTCTGACTTACAGTAAGGACAAGGAGGGGCTAACACTGTGCAGCATGTTGCTGTTTTGTAAGATGGCAGATAACAAAGACAACATATTCATATCAGGTTTATTTATCCAAATATTCATGAAATTATATGAAAACTATCAGAGCACTAAAAAATGAGCTCTTTCTCTGCTAACTGCTTATTTATTATATCTATATTCTCATCAAGAGACTCAGAGGTTTGTAGCAGAAGATAAAATGAATCGTGTAGGCTTTCTGTCACCTGTACTTGTTCATTGACCTCATGTAAATGTAATCATTTATCCTCAATTTTTTTATACTAATGTATCAAAGGCAGATTTGATATTGTCAGACGTGCAATGGAATACGCTCCAGGAAACCTTCCTTCCAGTGGTGAGGTGACAAATGAAAAAGAAAATAAAAATGGATTTTGCAATTTAAAACATAGTGTGCTCAGGCAAAAATGCATAGCCAGCTATAATGTGATATGATTCATTTCTATATATGCAGAGAAGAATTTTACACAAAAGCCTTATGGGAGACATACAGGATATTTAAAGTAACATGAACTCTATTCTACATAATTGTGCTTGCTTTCTCTATCATGAGCTAGGAGAAAGGTTTAAATACTTGTGTTTGCCCTCTTATCTTTCAGAAAGATGTTACATTATGTTTCATTCCATTACCTATTTAATCATCCTTCAGACCTGGTTACGTGTTTAGAGGAGCAGGTTGGCAGAGAGAGTAAAACAAAATGCACGCATGTTTCTTTCATTAAATCCCTGAAGATCCTGTTCATACTGTGTAAAGAAGTTACATTTTAGATACCTATAAAGCTGATGTGAAAGAAGTCAGTGCTTTAAGTTCAAAATCATATATGACTTTGAAGGATTTTCTCTTCTAGGTGATCAGTGGCAAGTGGATTTTAATGGTTTGAGCTACTGCGATGCTCATTAAAGGTTTGGGGCATGCTTTTTTGAGAGTTCAGGTTTCATCTGAGCACAAATATAAATATGTAACATTCTGGATGGAGGCTCAGGGGGGACCTTATTGCTCTCTACAATTACCTGAAAGGAAGTTGTAGGGAGGTGGGGGGTCGATCTCTTCTCCCATATTAAGAATGACAGGACGAGGGGGAATGGCCTCAAGTTGCGCCAGGAGAGGTTCAGGTTAGATAGTAGAAAAAATTTCTTTACAGAGAGGGTTATTAAGCATTGGAATGGGCTGACCAGGGAGGTGGTGGAGTCCCCATTCCTGGAGGTGTTTAAAAACCGTGTGGGTGTGGTGCTGAGGGACATGGTTTAGGGACCCTGGCAGTGCAGGGGGAACGGTTGGACTCGATGATCTTTAAGGTCTCTTCCAACCAGATTATTCTATGATTCTGTGATTCTATGTCAACATGTGTGTTAGAAGAGTACTTTTAAAAACCTAATCTTCATCTAGGTGATTTTATGGTGTGGAACAATGTGAAAATCACCCATTACTGAGGACTTTGGGAGTCTCCTGGGAGGTTTCGGGAGCGTTCAGTACCTGATGATGCCACAGACTGGCAAACAATGCCTACAGCTGCCCCTTTCTTTCCTAGTGCCTGAGGATACAAAGTTGTTCACGTTTAGGACAAGCACAGGGATGCTGTCTTCTTTTCTCTGTCAGATTGTTTTAACAGGTTAAGAAATCAGTTTCTGTCAGCAGTATTCAAAGTAATGTTTTCCAATCGCCAATTATTTTAGCTTCCTTCAGTTCCTGTATATGAGGAAAACATGCCAGTTTCCCCAGTAGAGACTGAGGCATAGATACAGCGAGGTGATGGGTAGGAGTACTTGATACCTTTTGTACTCAGCATCCTGCTCAGATGAGTTGACTCGGCCTTCCAAAGACTCCTGCTCTCTCTGTAAAATGCTTGAGGAACTGAAGCACCTAAATTTTGCCCACTGAATTGCAGAGACAGTTGCTGTGTAGGCAACTTTCCAAGGCCTAGACAGAAACAGAACCCAGATCTCCAGGTTTCTAAACCCGAGCCTGAATTTTGAGACCAGAACAAATGTTTGTGATCCTCCTAATCTCTTCTGACTGGCCCTCAAAATATTGTGTAATTTCTAGGATTAGTTAGAACTGAGTTTAGGGTAAGTGGTCGGGTCCTATGCCTTTTTGGAGCATTTCTGTTGCAAAAGTATTTAACTGATTTTTAGTGGGGTGTTTTTATTCTTGGCAAACATCTATATCTGGATATATGATTTATTGTTTTGTATTACATTTTCAATCTGATTTTTCACCATCTGTATGTAAATAAACTGTGCTGCCAACACCGGGAATTTAATTCCCAAGGTTTGCCTAGTAGTCATGACCACGTGTATCTTCAAGTGAGTTGATTGAATCATTAAGACTAATGACTCCCTACTCTCCGTGCAGGATGGGAAGTTCCCACATATGGGGGATACAGCCACCTCTTCAATCCTCCATAGTAGCTCATAGGCATATATCAGCCAAGGTGGGCACTCGTGAGTGCGGAAAGCTGGCTCTGCTCTGCATACAATGATGTGTTTTACTATGCAAATGATTGACAATGGTTTGAAGGTTGATATTTTTCCTGAAATATTTCCTAGTACTTCAAACCTTGACGCAAGGAAGTGGCCTCTGCCATCCCCTACTGTAGGTGCGAGGTTTCCACCTTTCGTGCAGTATATGCTCAAATGATGAAGTGGTGGTTGCTGCACTAGTAGACTGGATGGAATTATAGCACAAGCCTTATGCTCAGCTAAACATGTTCTTGAAAGTATCGGTATAAATGCACCTATTTGCATTGTTTGGTTATGTTTTCCATGTTTCAGCAGTTTGGCAATAACATGCGATTACTCTCAGGATTTACTGGGCTGCTGGAACAGTTGCAAACTGGTGCCCAGTGGTGAAACTGAGCTAGTAATAGAGGAGGCCCTGTAGTGGATGGCAGGGGACATAATTCATCAGGAGCCAAACAGGCAGCGATTCA
>NW_010391395.1:0-17948 GCF_000710305.1 Buceros rhinoceros silvestris | reverse complement strand
AAAGAAAGAAAGAAAGGAAGAAAGAAAGAAAGAAAGGAAGGAAGGAAGGAAGGAAGGAAGAAAGAAAGAAAGAAAGAAAAGTCATTGTTAACTTAAAAATGTAAGGGGTGCACTAAACTATAAAATTAAGAAAAAAAAAAGCTAAGTGGATATGCACTCCAGTGGAATGGACTGACATTATGTAGAAGCATGCTTCGGGGCATAAAATACAAGGGTATGTTATTTTTCAGTTTGGAAATACTTGTATGGTCAGAGCTGTGTGATTGAGAGCTTTAACTTTTGTAGGTGGCTGTTTAGCAAAGTGTATTTGCTGGAATATCTGTCCTTCGCAGCAAAAAGCTCTTTTGTACCTTGTAAGCCCATGTGGCCTGACAGAGGTAGTTTTGTGTTGATGCTGAGTGATTGCCTGCTTTCTGGGTCATTCATGTTAACATTTTGATTATAGTGGTGAGTTACAGGGGATAAGCTGCAGAGACTGTGATGTTACACTGGAATGTACAACTCAGATAAAATAAAAAAGCATTTATCGAACTGCAAGGCTTTGAGACAAAATGATGCACATAAACAGATAATCTTTAAAGCAAACTTTCTACCCTGTGTTCTGGTGTTGTCAGCTGATGGCCTAATCCTGGTGTCCTTCAGAGTTTGCTGTTTCACAGCAGCTGTGATCCAGGGAATTCTTTGTGAAATACTAGGATGGGCTCAGTGATGATAAGATATGAACAGTGATGAGAGCTCAGTTTCCCCGATATTCTGTCATGTAAAAATATACTTGATCCTGGAGAGCACACAAATGGAAATCATGAAGAAGAGAGAGGGGCGTAATCCTGCATGGATGAAAGCACTTTGTGTTATAACCAGCTCTGTTCTGCCGCTTAACCACCATCAGGAGACAAAAGACAAGAGTAAGTACTATGCTGTTAAGCCTAAGTGTTATGTCTTGATTCTTTTCTACCAAAAGCACTTCAGACTAAGTGCACAGCTATACATTAGGCTCAAGACTCCCACTCGATTTGGAATTTTTACACCTCAGTGCATCTGTGTGCTGATGCTATGCTGGATGGCAGTACAGAGCTGCATGGTCTGCCTCTAAATACAATTAATTCGGTGTTTCTTTAAAAAGCAATGACAACAAGTAAAACACCAGACCTATCTTTGTCTTTCAGTGAATTGTAAAAAACCTGACATAAATGTTCTGCCAGTCACAGAGGGCAAACTCACCTGCCTTGAACTTGATTTTTAAGACTTATCTACCTCAGGGATCTCTGTTACTCATTCTCTGTCCTTTCTGTGCGTAGAAGTTTCATTGATCTCAACAGGATTTCTGTGCACTAGGTATTGTCAGGATATACAGCAGACCTGTAGTGCAGCTAAGAGATGCAGAACACTGATTGGAAAGAAAATACGCATCAGAAGATTGCTCAACAAGAACGTGTAGTTAGCTTTTTACATGGAGAGTGGCACTGAGCTGAATTTATGTACAGTGTAATTTATGATTCATACTATTTTCAAGCTTCATTCCTCTATACCTCTATGAATGCTTCAGATCTCCCTCTGTTGCCTTCAGGTATAGACTCCCTGTCTAACATTTGCTGAGATAGGTATCTGTGGCTATGAACCATACTTGTATATAGTACAGCATGTAAAATTCTATGTGGAAGAGGAAGGGCCATTTTGTATGTTTGAACAGTTAGGAGAAATTTTTTTTGGGGGGGGTGGGTAGGTACTATATTCTGAAGGTAGTATCAAGTGCTGGATTGACCTGCAGCTACTGTGTACTCTCGCGTTGTTCCAGTAGTGCTGTGTGGAAGCTTGGAGGATTAGCTTTTGCGGCAGTGCGAGTAGGGAGATATTATTATAAGCATGAAAAAATAAGAATAGGACTGTCTAGCTTGTAAACTGAAGAAGAATAAATGGGTCTCTGCTCTTTTTCATCTGAATAGTTTTTCAGATTCTCTGCAATACCTGAAGTGTTTTGACCTGATCATTTCACCTTGGGGAATCAGATTTAGGGGAGAAGCCGTTCTCCTTCCATTGTCCTTGGTCACATACACAAAATGTTAATAAAGCAAGGTCAGAGGAGCTTCTTAAGGATCTCTTCCTTGTTTTGGTGTTAGTCTCCCATTCTTCTCTCATGCAGACTTTAGCTCTCATTAGGCTCTTTTTTAAATTTAAATTGTTTTTGTCTCATGTTGCCAACAAATCAATCAGAGGAGCAATCCCTATGAATGCAGAACATCCATGGAGGCCAACATTGATTTCTCCTCAGCTGTTTCTTATTATAAAGTTCCCTGGTGTGAGGAAGATACTAAATAGAAGCTAATAGACATTACATCTCACATGCATTTTCACATTCTGACAAATATAGTTTGGGGATTTTTTTTTTCCATTAAGAATTTAGCTGTTCTTTCTTGAAAAAGGTTAAAAATACATTTCTTGTATTCTTTTTTTCCAGTGCTGGAGACTAGAAACTTGCACAGGTATTGGGAGTCATTATTCACCCTGATCAAGAGTGTGGTTGCATGGTAGAAATATTTGTATTTCCTGCTGTGCTAATTGGTGTTACTAGTATAGTCTGGAAGACAGGTATTTCTCGGCTACCAAGAAGTCACTTGCTAGCCCATCTGATTAGTAAAGTAAAAAGCCATCCAAATTATATTAATAGGATGTTTATCTTTTCCAGGGGAAAAAGAAAAAAGATTACAGAAACAAAAATAGACCACTTAGAAACCTAGCACTTTTTCCTATTAACAACTTACTGTCTCGTGCATAAATTTGTGAACTACCATGACATCAATGGCCAGTGTTGTGAAAGGCAGCTGCATGAATTTAAGGAAACCCATGATAAGGTATGTAGGCTTGAAGTTCCCTTCCTGAATGTGGACTACTCTTCTTATATCATTGTAAAAAAGCATCCCAAGTCAAACTTAAAAAAAGCCAGCTTACCCATTTCCCCAAGGAGTGCTCCTCGGTTGGGTGTTCTGCATATGGTTTCTAGAGGCCATAGTGGTTAACCATCTCCTTCCACTCCCATAGTTACACTTTTCCCTCATCTCTTCTGACAACTGCATGCCAGAGATCCCCATCATGAAAGAAGAGTCCCCTGCTGCTGTGTCTCCTAGTTCAAATTTTGTGGAAGTACAAAAAAACCTCACCTATCCTCCATGGACGAATGCTGTTGGCTCACAACCTTTGCCCACTGCAGCTGAAATTCTTGCTGCAACATCATCTCCAGCATCTCTTTTAATTCAAAGAAGGGTCAGACTAGGGTTGTGAATGCATTAGGATCATGTGAAGACAGCTTTCAAACAGATATCTTCTCTTTTGTTCCTCTTCAGCTCCTTTGCTGAACGTAATTGGTTGAAGTGGTTACACACCTGGATCAGGCCTGCTGGGTCTACAAGTCTGTTTGGATGTTTTAGAAGGGGTTTTTTGTTTGCTTGTTTTATTCCACCTTAATGCTATCAAATGGCTGCTTCTCCAAATAGACTGTATGTAGGCTGTTGGCTTATTTTAATCCCTGTATATGTTGGTTTGCCGTGATTAAGTCAATTCTTCAGGTGCCAATGGCTTTGGAATTTAAACATAAATTGCTACTAGGAGAAAAACAAATCAAGCTTGCATTGCAGACCTACCAAAAGTACATTAATGTATAATAATATGAAAGTTCTTGGTGGAATAAATTGAGAGGTTCATCAGTGCTTCGTTCAACAGTGCCATATCCAGAGACATTTAAATTAATTTTGATTTTAAATTTAGCTTCTTCCCAAATTCCAGGCCAGGCCATTCCTCTCTATTTCTCAGCATTTTTAATGAAAGCATCGGCTGTGCTAGATTGATGTGATATAGGAATAAGTGAATGGCTAAGAGAAGTAAGGGACTGACTATTTTGAAGAAGACAAGATTGGCACCCAGGATATGAATGTCTTCTGCAGGTAGAGAAAATAGGGCAATGGTGCTTTCTGTCATTACTTTTGTCTTTCACCGATACATATGATGTGGAGAGTTTTCACAGAAAAGACAAAAAGAGATAGTTACTGGAGTCTTAATCAAACTTTTTATAATTAGATTCCCTTTTTCGTTTTGCACATCAAAAAAGGCTGAAAGGAATCCTTCATCCTGAACTCTCATTCACAGTCATCCATCACCGTGTCAGAAATAACACCCGTTAAGCTAAAGGATAAATTAATCTAACAGTAACATAACCCAAACCAAGGAGAGAACATTCTTGTGCATAAGCAGCTTCACTTGGTATTAAAGAGAGCTGATAAACATACAGACATATTCTAACACACATCCACAGATGCACATGTGTACACAGAAACACATACATTTAATGTGTAAGATCAAAGTTCATCTTCCTTTTGGCTTTCGAAAATGAATTCTGTTTATAGTAGTGCCACTTGACATAATACTGGCAGACTAAGATGCCCTTTGCATTGGTATAAATCAATGACATCTACTCGTCCCATGTCATCAGCAAGCAGCCAACAAACTCAGATTTTCATCATCAGAATCACTGACTTCCATATGTAAAGCGCTATTGCCTAATTTCATAGCTGATTTTATGGTTTAACTACCTTTTTTGTTTTCTTTTCTACCTATTTTTAACATTATCAGTATATTATATTAAGTATATTGCTGACTTTATAGTGTTGGCATCCAGAAAGATTAGAAAAGTTGGGATGTCTTTCCATTTTGTTAAGCACCTCTCTGAGTAGCAGTTCTAATGTTCAGGCTCAAGAGGCTGAATTTAGTCATCAGAAGCTGAATGTAGAAGCTTACATCCCACTACATCACCTGCTTTCATCTCACAGTTAACGAGAGGAAATAGACATTTTCAATTTGTGTTTCATCTTGTCCTGAAGTTGGTTATATGTCCCAAGCCACAAGTCTTGTGGCTTTTATCTCTTTGTTGATTACAGAGGAATCTCAGGAAGACCAGCTTGCATCTAGAGGTCTATAGTGCCCACATCTGTTTTAAGGTGAAACAAATCCTCCACAAATTAGAAGTTCAGTACTGTGAGGGGATCTTGCTTAGTTACCATAGAACTGATGTCAAAGGACATCTTCATTCTTGGTGTGATTCCACCATTTGCTCTGTGTAAGCTTAGTTTCTTATGCTGCATTTTCCCTGCCTCTGGAGAGAGGATGCCTACCCTGAGCAGGATTTTCACCCAGCAAGTGTGTATATAAACTTTGTAGAGGACATGGTGTTACAAGGTGCAAGATACGACAGTTCTCCCTAGTGAAACCTGGTTAGTTTTTTTTATTTATCCTGCAGAATCCTGCATAAGCAGGTGATCTTTATAATATTACATGTTGCTTGGGAAGTCATCATGAGAAGCCTCCCCCATGCACTTTAGTTCATAGAAAATTAACTCCTTGATTGCACCTACAGCAGTCTAAGTGTGTTTCTGTTCAACAAAAATTTGGTTCTGATTGCACAGGATAAGGGCAACAGCAACACTGGTTTTGCCAGATCTCTTAAAAAGTGGTTTGAAAGGATGCTAACCTGTCAGTGAGAGACAAAAGTAACTTGTTCAATGTTAAGGCTAAATACTGAATGCAGTAGAGTTTGAGAAATCGCATGAACTGCAGATGGAACGGCACAATCTTTTATTATGGACTTAGCTGTACTAACTCTCTCTTACATTTTGGCAGAGAGACGACACTCCCCCATCTCCTCCCTCAAAAAGCCAGTGTGCAGATGAGCACACTCAACATAGTCTAGTATCACAAGGTATAATAAAATATGCGATAATGCGGCATGCTTGGCTAGAGGTTGATAGTTTTTCAGCAATAAACTTTATTTACTTTGTGCAGTGAACACAAAAACCTTGGACCAAGTCGTAATGTAGCACTACAGTAATAGTGATTGATTCACCAGATGTCATACTGTAGTTAGTGCCTGTTACCAGTATCAGATCAATAAATACTGGGTTAACACTTAGAGAAGGAATAGCCAGGGTTATTATTACAAAGGAAAGTTTTATTTTATTTAAGTAGAAAACAAAAAAAGTATTTAGTGGTATGGCTTAAAATGCAAAAGACAAGAGAGCAGGTGGCAATCAGCCTTATTTTTAAAGAAACTCATTTTTGAACTACTTACAGATAAAACAAAACATGACATTTACGGGCTTCAGAGAAATCTGGATCTAGCCCAGCCTCATCATTCTCTCACAGTTCCCAAATGTATGCTATGAGCAGAAATAAACCTAGGTAAAACTTACTGATATTAATATCTTTGCAAATCGAGCAATCCTGCTGCAGTGTGGTAAGATGTGTCAATTTAGGTAAGTTAACAAAAAGAGAGCAAGAAATGTTTATAATAAACGTGTTCTTTTCAATTCATTTATGTGCAAATGTTGTATTCAAAGGCTGTATGCCTCTCTCGTTATATTGTCTCCCTAGTTTAGGGAGGCATACATATTATCGTGGTATTTTCTAGGGTAGTATACACACACTGCTACAACCACTTCTACCTCTAGTAATAATTGGATAATCACATACCAAGTCTTTTCTTATTTCTGTTATTCTCACTATACAGATGTGACACAATGAGTAGCGATTGTTGAACATTCTGAATGTTGGTGGTTTTAGAATATATGGACACAGGATTTAAGTCCTTGAACATGTGTGCAATCCTTTGCTTTTGTTGTTTCCAGAGAAACCTGGGGAATGGCAGGCAGTTCTTTCTTCAAGTTCAGTGCTGGAGTTGGTTCCAAAGTTCTGTGAAACATGTCATAACTTAAAATTTTTCTTTTTCATAACGTGGGTTAAAACACAATTTCAATGTTTTCATATCCAAGAAACTCTAAAGCACAATATATGTCAGGTATGTAAACTGAAATGTTTTCATGAAAACACTGAGAGTAACTAAAATACATATCTTAGGTGAAATGGTGAGAAAAAGGAGCTGCAAGGAAAGTATCAACAACAGCTGTGCTGAATTTCAGCTGCTTTGATCTAATTTTCATTTTGTCACTCAAAGCAGGAGAAGCTGGAGTCAAAGTCAGATATCTCTAGACAAGGGCAGACATTACAGAACTCAGAAATAGTTGGCAAGTTCTAAAAGAAGTGCTGATTTTTCCCATTTAAAATTGAGAAGGAAACTTTTAAGCTGAAATAACAAAGAAAACAGAGAACAAGGACAGAAAACTTGAAAATAAATGGAAAACTTGGAACCAGAAAAAAGTGCAGTATTTTATTTTATTCCCAGGTATTTATTTTTTCTGTCCAATGTGATGTGATTTCATAGCATTTCTCTCCTGAATGAAAATGGCAACAAGTTCCTGCATTATGACCAAGCAGCAAAACCTCAAACATTTCAATGGTCCTGAATATGCTTTTGAACTAACTTTCATTTGGGCTGTAACACCTTTTTCTTTGTCCATCTCTATGGTAAAATGTGCGGTCTTTTTATTGGTCTGTGTTACATATATCTGAATGCAAAAGCGTCTGTAAGTCCCCATCACATTTCTCCTAGTCCATCTTTAAAATTCTTTTTGCGATGGCACTACCATAAAATTGGAATGAGTTATATTATTTGTGCATAAAGAATAGCAGCAGATATCTGTCTTTTGTTTCTTGTTTCGTATTTTAGTAGTAAATGCTTGTTTGTTGGTTGTAGGGAACCTTAAACAATAGACTCCCTTGCATTCCAGTAATTCAAACCCTTAATAATGGTGAGGGTGGTGATAAGATGTTCAGCCCAGTATGCTAGAGTGTTATAGGAATAAAATAGTCCATTTACGCCTTTAGAGGGTTTTGAGGGTTTTTTTGTTGTTTTTTTCCTTGTGTTATTCTGCAGTGGAATCATAGGGTTATTGAAACATGAGGCAATTTTTAGTCAAGGTTTTTACTCTTGATTTATTGAGTGCTGTTAGACTCAAGGCAACCAATTAGGTAGTTAAGAAGTAAGTGTAATGGAAAATCAGATGTTGCCAAATATGGAGTCATTCAGTGTGGTAGGGAAACTGAATTGGTAGGAAAGAAGATCAGAAAGAGATTACCAAGTGAGAGCCAATGTTAAATGTGCTGGAGCAAAAGGTTCTAAGAATAAAGGTCCATTTTGTTAACTTGCTTTGTGATGAAGTACTCAAAGATTTCAGAATCTTCAAATATCCCACTCAGGAGAACTGGAGGAAGGATCCAGCAGAGAGCAGTGACTTGAATATTATAATTTTTGGGTCTATGCTTTTAGTTTTGTAAAACATATGCATTTTCATGGTACTCCAAAAATGGGAACTTTCTTTGTATCTAGCTCTGCATATATGTTCCAACTATATCTAAAACGAAGTATGCACATTTCAGAGAGCACGTGCTTTGGAAATGAGATCAGTGCTGGCAAATATCCCAAACTACGTTCTTGATTCCTTACTTATTCTCAGTCCTGCATTTTCATCCTTACTAAAAAAAGAGGGGAAAACTGCAACTATGTGGTAACTTGATATGAAGAATAGTGAACTGTTGTACAAGTTATCCTACACACACTTTATTTCTAAAATACAAATTTTAAGAGAAGTAGCAGATGCCATTATGTAAATTCATTCTTCTAACAGTAATTTCAACCAAGTAAAGACAATATAGTCAGAATTGTGCATGGTGGATTTGCATAATTGCATATCTGAAAGACTTTAGTGTTAATAACCATTGTTAAATAACTTTGTGATATGTTTTTTTAAAATTCAAACTAAAGTTTCAATAATGAGTAATTGAAGGGAATTAACCAGGTATGACTGTTAAAAACACAACCCATTGTCAATCTGATCTTAGAACTGAAATCGTGTGATTGTCCTGTTTAGATTTGCTGGCTTCTTGCTCCTCAGCCTTGCCTTATTTAGTTCCTGGGGCCAATGTACGCATGTTTATATTGATCTTCAGAAAAACCACATAAATTCTAGTATAAAGATCTGATGAGATCCAGCTTTCAGAAAATTATTTTGGCCATGTGTTGTGATGGGATTGGAAATGAAGATTGCATTGTAGTGATTTTACAGCATGGTTGCTATTAGCAAACTGAATAAAATCATGGGACTTTCATGTAGACTGAGTGGGAGCACTTTGCATCATATGGCCGTTCTGTACATCTGAACATATATTTTATTCAGTATACCTCCTTAATTTTGAAGTGACTGGAAAGATTGCAGAAAACCAGAGGCATAGAGGAAGTAGCCATCCATGGTGTCACCATGCCTGAATCATCTGTCAGACGCCTGGCACAATAAATTGGAACACCCTCTCCTACGGTGGACCCTATGTCATTTTCCTCCTTTGGTTTATTACGATAACACAAGAGAGGGCAAATACCAAGAATCTTTTTACTGGTGGGTCACTGATGTCCTTGTCATGAGACTCCATTCGTATAAATGAATGCAGTCCACTACAAATGATAGCGTTCAGATAGGTCAGAAATCATAGCATTGATGCTAAGGACAGGCTTGTGGACAAATAAATCTTCTGCACATCATATGCTAACAAAGGTAGCAGATGTTGGATTGGAAAAAAGAGGATCAGGAGGCAGAAGATTAATAATGGGAAAAAATCTGGAAATTTTTTTTAAGCTATTTGAAAAGCACATTTGCACCATGATTTTCTTTCCTTTCTCATTTTTTTCATGCAAAATCTTCAGTTTTCTTTCTAATTGCAATTTTCATTTTCTAACTCTCATCATCAGTGTAGAATAGTAGAGCAGAACAGTAGCCATCCCAGCATGTGGCAAAAAATTGCTTTCTGAGAACTGGATTCCTGTAGAACCTCAGATCACAAAGGCAGGAATTGTGTGGGTGCATGAAAATGGGGGGAAACCATTGCGTATTGTCTTAGCAGCATTTATTATTTTTAAAAGATAATGAATGGCTAAAGGTAAAGCGGAAGGTGGCAAAAGTTTTAGAACAAAAAGTGCCATGTTGACAAGGGTGCTCTGCATGGTTCTAAGTAATTATTCCTATCACGTAGCGTAGGTTATGTATTTATGAAATATCCTGGGCAGACATGCCAATTGAATTAAACCCATTAAGGATGAATCTTGCAAGAATCCCTACAGCTTCCCATCACTCAATATCAGGCATTAAGATTGAATAGATGCACCAGCATAGAAGATTACAGTCTCTGTAGAACCGACATCGGAGAATGGAGACAGGCAAGTCATCATCAGGCACAGAATTCTTGTGCTGAGAATAATTACCTATTTGCTCTGCATTCCAGCTCTATTCCTTGGGCTTAGATCTCCTGCACATCTAGTTAGAACTTGCAGAATTAATATCAGATTTCCTGTCACCTAACTCATTACTTATGTCAGTGGAATTCAAGGAGGAAAGTAAAAAACATGGGTTTTAGAGGCTATTTCTTAAGGATTTATCTTTTTGTTTTGTTTTGTTTTGTTTAAATAGAAACCTGTCTGTTAGCATGTCACGTTATTTCTTTAGGCTACACTGGAAAGGACATCTGAATAAATTGTGATTTTAAAATGCAGGTGTTGTTGCTTGAAAGTCACTATTGTGTTATCCTTTCTACCCACAGCCACACCTGCAAAAAAAAGCCCCCAAAACCCCCACAAACTTTAGAAAGGAAAAAATAGGTTGAATAGCAGATTGGATGTGTTCTCATTAGACTTCTCTTTCAAAAGTCTTCTTCTGTTCTGAGTCTTAGAGAGTGGGGGCAATGCTTTGAATCACGCAGGAATACAAAAAAGTGCTTAATTTCATTAATGTAGCACTAGGAAGTTTCAGTGGACCTTTGTGTAAAGAATGATGATATACAGATGGCATACTGAGAATCTTCACTGGAAAAAAGTTTGTGTTTCAATCCTAGTCATGTAGGATTCTGTCAAAGGAAAAAAAAAAGGCAATGATCCTATAAACTTCTGAGTAGTTTTCTTTAGAAAGCTGACCTGCATTTTCGTGCATTTATGAATGGAGCAGTGGAGAGACATGAGGTATCCTAAGACCAGTAATCACATGTTCCCACTGAGTTCAGCAGATGCGTACTGACTGAGAAAGACCAAAAAACCCCAGTTTAGTTCTTCATATAGAGGAACTTTGAGTAAATTTATACAATCCCAAAGATACACTCAGAACAATTGTTACTTCAACCTGTTTTGGTCCAAAGACTGTAAAATCTGTCATGGAGAATAAATTACTGGACTTTGTTAGTCACTGTCACTGAAATCGGTGAGTGTACTGAAATACTTGCTCGCTGGTTCTCTTCCCTTAATATTGAGAACTTCTAAATGGTTTCATGCACACTCATATATGTCTCTGAAGTTCTAGCCGTTATTTCCTCTCTGTATGTTAAAGGAATTAAAAGGATATAATTTTAATTTCTTAATGATTGTCTCCATGATCTGCCTAATCGTTAACTAGCTAATAAATTCTTGCAATAGAATAACAATGCCAGCCAGTATTTGACAGAAAAATATGTAAATTCTTATGCTGAGCTGTCTTGTTTTGTCCTCATTCAACTGTTTTCATGTGGAGAGTTTTTTTTAAAGGTTCACATACGCAAAATAATTATTAGTGTCCAACATAGTTTTGGAACCATCTTGGAGAGAGTGTGTGTGAAGCAGTTCAACAGGAAAGAGAAAAGTTAAAAATATCGGTTGATTTCACTTCTGTGCATTGGTCTCTGCAACAGTATCATTGATCTTGGCTTTGTTATTGTTTTAAAATATCATTCTGTTCATTATTAAAGTGATGGAGCTTCAGATCATGCAAAAATTTTCTGGAAAATAGATTATATATCAGAATTGGAAATGAAATGAGAAGTAATGAGAAAAGAAATTAGGTTAAAAGGCTGGAAAAGCCATTAGAAACTCTGTTTATGTATTATCTAGCAAATCAAATGTCAGGAGAAGACGTTTGTGAAATAATTATCAATCATTTAAAACAAAAAGGAAACAAGCAACCGAAGCCTACATTTTTATATTTCAGGAGCTAAATCTGGGCTGCTAAATCCATCAGTTACATGGAATTATTCTGATTCTAAAAGAATTTGAACAGTCACACCTTCCACTGCTGTCACACTGTCAGCAGCTTTGCTGGAAAACCTCGCTCCCCAAATATCACTTTCTGTTTAGAGGTAGCACGTTGTTGTTGAAGTGAATGGTTTGACCACACGCAGAGGAGAGGAGACCATTGAAACGGCATTCGGCAGACTTGGCAGAACCAAAGTATGCAAGCTGAACAATGTTGAGAGGGAAGGTGGAGTGATACCGAGGGACGGACGTTGGCCTTTCCAACAGGAAATGAGACTTACGAGAAAGAATATTGATTGCAAAGCAGCGAGGCAAAAAATGCAGAGAAGAAAATGACAGTTCAGTTTTCCCTTCAAGTTTCTCTTAAGGAGGCATTCAGATATGTGCATGCTATTCTCTAAGGCCTTGGTGTCTTGACCTGTCTCTTTACTTGTGCCTAAGACTGTTTGACATAAGGATGTGGTAAGAAAATTGCAAAGGTTTGCAGAAGGAGGTGAATTCCGAATAATCAGCTGTACTTTGCCGTTCTTGAAATCAGGCTGCAAAACTTTTTGAAAGTAAACAGGGACAAATATATATTTAGCTAAATTAAATTTTATTAAGTACAGTCTTATTTCTGTCTGTCTTTGCAATAGCATCAACTTTGGCTTTATATGAAGATGACAGGAACATGAGCACAACCTATTAGGGATAGAGATATAGGAGTGTGAGCTTGGAATAACTAAATACTCCAGTAAATAACACAGGTTTGTTTGAAGCTTTAGATAACTGACTTCAACTGTTCTGATGTTCTGTATTTGATAACTTTCCACAGATACCTAGTAACAGGCACATATAGATATGTATATACGTATATCTGTTATGTGCAGAGACAGAAACACACAGAGAAATTTATATATGTACGCCTATAATGGCATGCAGTCTTTATTGTTACAAGCTCAATTTTCATGAGCTCTGTAGATCAAGCTGTCTTCTGGTGAAACATTTATTGAGTTGATGGTAGCATTGCAAACTCAGATTGGTGAAAAAGGTCTTCCTTGAAATAGAGCGAAGTGAGAAACAAGGCTGAGAAAACACGGCATCTAGGCAGAGCTCTTTGAGAAGGGTTAACTTGTGAATAAATACTGCACAAGAACTTAGGAGATCTGTACTCCGTGCCTGTGTGACACTGGACAACATGCATTATCCCTGTGCTGCAACTCATCTTTCTGTGAAACAAAGAAAATACTTCACTACCTACTGGGAGAATGAATTCATTAGTGCTTGTGAAGTGTTTGCAAACAAAGTCTGTGATAAGCACCATAAAAAACCTCCATCTTATTAAATATACAAAAAGTGGCAGCAGAAGTTACCTTGAAGGAGCATGGCATGACACAGCTTGAGAACTACATAATCACACTCGTACCCTAATCCTGCAACATTAGTACATGTTGCGTAATATAATATGAATACTTCAGTTCGTATGAGAAGACTCGCCTACACCAGAATTATAAAGTTGGAATAATAGATACGAGGTTAAACCTGCAATAACTCTGTTCATTTTACATGCTGTGTAAACACAGTAAAAACTGATAATGAAAGCAAACTAGTTTTGTCCAAGATGACCATTTCAAATAATTGTATTTTTCTTTGAGTATTGTAAAGCCAGTCTTTGTGAAGCAAATGCGCAATATTATTCTGGCTTGACACAAAGGCACCCTAAAATCAAGAGCTTTTGCCTAAATGCACTTTCAGCTTTTCTTATCCAGGGGCAAAGGCAGCCTGGTGCAAACAGGCAGAGCTGAGCCCTGGGCCACCATGATTGCATCCAGTGTCACATGTGCTTTTATTCTGTCCAGGAATTACTTTCTGTCCAGGCTAGTTAAAAACCCCATGCTCATAGCATGTGGCTGACCAGTAAATTTCCAGCAAATCTCATATGTCTCTGTCCTACTGAATGCACAATTTGATAGATACACATTAATTACATGGCGCATGTCCAAGTAGTCCAGTTCCCTGAGCATGTCAGAGGTAGAGACAAAGAGATCTTACACTTTTCATCTCCTGCTCCACCAGCAAGTTCGTGCTAGCCTATTCAATAAAGTTTCCTCCACCTTTGTCATGGGGTCTCAATATCACCGGTTATCTATCTTCAGGACTAGAAGTTTGTCCTCAATTTAGAGCTGAGTTTTAGGGCCTAAGGTTCTGTCCTACCCACTGGTGACAGCCCAAGAGGTGGAACTGTACTACAAAGGAGTAACAAGTGTGGCTTAAGGGCAGCATTTTTTACCATTTAAGGTGGCTCATTTTAGGATCAATCAGCTAGAATCTCGATGCTGAATAAAATCTAGGTTTCTGTTATTCCTCTCTTCAACACTGCTATTAAAGATATAACTAAACACTTTATACCATGTTTTAGACCTAAAATGAAATCTCAGAAGATAGTACAGTATTATACTGTTGTATAAATCCTGTATCAGTAATACTGACAACAGCTTAACATTCATTTAAATTTCATTGTTCCTCTTCTGACCATCTTCAGGACTGTGGGATTTTATTTCCATCTCTGGATCTGTGCTAGATGACATTCTAGAAAAGGTTTTCTTCCTTTCACTTCAGCACTTTGCCATGAGGTCTGTTGGCCCTGCCACATTCCTCAAAGTAAAAAAAGTCACTTTCCTTAATTCTTACTCTACCATGTTGTCTTCAGGTTTTATTAGCAACCTGGAGTTGACTTGGTTCTCTGCCTCCAGGGAAATACTACGTTGTAAGCAATAAACCTGGGGAAAAAACAAACAAACAAACAAACAAAAAAAAAAAAAAACCCAAAACACAGCCAGATTAGCATCTCTGTTAACAGCAGAGTGGAAAAACTGATCGTGTTTGCAATGGGCTTGTATTATGCTGATGGAAATTTCAGCCCAGAGGTCATGCACTTATTACTGGCAGCAGAATCTTGTCACTACCTGCTGGCTGATTCATGAAATCATTTGGTCTGCTTCACATCAGCTGGAGACACATTTTGTCAGGCCAGACCCTGATACTGATGTTTGGTTGTAACCATGTTTTGAATAGCGTTGCACACAGACTCATGCCACCATGGCTGCATCCATGTGCCTATAAACCAGGAAAGGATCCCACCCAAATGGGGACACAACCTAAAGAATGGTTGGATTTTGGTGTCAGAGTGTGTTACTGTTTCTCATAATGTCATTTATCTGGAAAAGAGGTCCTTGCTTTTTCATTTTTCATACAGTCATCGCTCCTGTGTTTTTGTGTAGAGGAGACCCTACAGTCTCCTCAGTTTCATTCATGTTTTGATGTCATACAATTATGTCTGAGACCATCCACAGTTTTAGTGAATTCCTCATAGTGCAACAGAACAGGTCTTCACTCTCTGTTTTCAGATAAACCCACAATTTTTATAAACTTTTGTCATTCTGTTTGCTATAGGCAGGGACATTTAGCCCATCCGCTTGCTTTTTCAGTTACAATGTTTTCTTGCTGCAGCCTTCATGGTTGTGAAGGCCCCTGTTGTCATCCAGAAGGGGAGAAAACATGAGTTGCTTTTGCTCTTGTGTGAGGCTAGAACATTTTCAAGGGCAATTCAGAAGCATTCCTCTCCCTTCTCTTCCTGTTTTTTCTCTTAATTTTCTCAAGGTTTTTTTTTTTGTTTTGTTTTGGTTTTGGTTTTTTGCCTGTTTCTATACCTTCTTTTTGTTCTTTTTCACTTCTTCCTTGTTTTGTTTGGCTTCCTCTTGTTCTCACTATTCCAGTAATGTTAACTAAAAGAGTAGAAGATTTGATTTTTACATTGCCAATCTTAGCATTGAAATCATATGCCTTTCTTAAGTTTTGAACCCATTGCAAAGCAGGATCTAGCATGACCTTCATATAAGCTCTGCGACATGTATTGCACAGAGTTAAAGAAGATTAGGCCATCAGTCTCTAATATGTAAGTTTGCTTCCTTGTCTGCCCTCAGCTAAGATCTCTGCAACTGAGAATTTCTGAAGGGTTTAGTGTTATATATTTAATATTCTAGGATATTGTCTCAGATGGTAATAAAGGGATATTTAAGCTGCAAGCATTAGAATTTTCCTAATGTCATAGCACATTAGATCTAGTGTTGGTATCAACACATTTTGAAAAGAGCTAAGAAGTATGAGTAAGATCTTCCATTGTCTTGGGAAAAGATTATAGTTTCACTTTTTTGCCTCTTCTTGGATAAAGTATCATCATAGATAGGTGACTTACTGGAAAATTGCCAGTGAAACAAACCACAGTTTTCTGTCATTTGAGCCTTGAAGGCAGGCTGGAGTAAAGCCTCCATTTCCTGGAGGAGCTCCACATGATGGCATATTTCAGGGGTTTGCTGCCTTCTTGCCCTTCAAGGAAAAGGGAGCCACTGAGCAATTATTTTTGCCAAGCCCTTTCTTCCTTTCCTGGCACATACATGCCAGTGCCACACTTGCTCCGTACCTCAAGTGCTTGGTGAGGGGAGTAGTGACATTCAGTTCTGTAGAACCCAAAAAAGCCTGTGTTGCAGACTCAGGGCTTGGATGTTGCCGCAAGGAGCAGTTCATGCACCAAACTGGAGCTGCAAGGGGCTTCGATGTGTCCCATGGGTGCTGCATAGTAGTCCAGGTTCTGAGCTTGCCTCCTCTGTGGTGGGAAAAAGGGAAGAGAGATCGTGTCCTTACTTATATATTGTTTCTGAAGTATCGCCTCCTCCCTTTCGGAATGTTTACTGGAGAAGATGGTAGAGCA
The DNA here is from genome assembly GCF_000710305.1 of Buceros rhinoceros silvestris. Classification (NCBI taxonomy): domain Eukaryota; kingdom Metazoa; phylum Chordata; class Aves; order Bucerotiformes; family Bucerotidae; genus Buceros; species Buceros rhinoceros. Next base: position 1,224 of record NW_010391395.1, on the reverse strand, counting down.
TGCAGGGAGGTTTTGTGGTACACAGTAATTATCCTGTCCAAGGTGTTCAGCATGGTTTGGGTATCCTCTATCATATGTGACATGATCTCCTGCCTTTAAATCAGTCAGTCACCATCTTGTAAATGCTTTATGCTGTGTAACCTCTACCTGGCTGTGGTTCTGAGAAAGTCAGAGTCAAATCCACCTTTTAAAGGTGTTCTGGCATTTAAGTGAGGAATCTGTCAAAGCTGTGCATTAGCTTCTAGCAAACTCACTAATTTAAGGATGTGCACATTATGTCTTTCAGTGAATGCAGAAGAATAAAATGGAAGAAGGGCAATAACAATAGAAAGAATTTTCCATTCAGCTTTTCCTTCTTTCTCACAGTAGTGGCAAAATGACATTGCTCTGCTATGTTTTAGATTATAAGTGGTTGAAGGTTTTGCTGCTGCATCGAGTAGTCATTGTTGGAATATGTGTTAATTAGAACTGATTTAAATAAAAGGATTCTCATTAGACAATATGAGAAAAAAAATCTGAATATTTCTGAATATTTTTAGACTGTTGAACAGATTTGATAGCTGGTTAAAAATTAGGTTTATATTTTCATTTACACAGGAATATTTCATGTCTCCACAGTGATCAGTGTTTTTAGGAATATGCTCTTTCAGCTCTGCTATCAAGAATGTCTTATTACTGCTTTGACCATGCACAGGGCATCTTTACCCAAACCAAATCTTTTTTTCCTGTTGTAAGAATTTTCTACTGCTACTCTTTAACAACCTATGAGTAGAGCTGCGAATAATGGTAGCGTAGTATATATGGCCACTTTTTTACTGCAATGACTATTCACAAAGGCACAACAGATGTGTCTTTCCCCACAATCAGTAAACCAAATTTAAACGTGTATCTGAATTAAATAAGCTAATGGTCATAACTGAAGCATTTTTTCCTCGTGCAGTTTAACATTGGGTTTCGCAAGCTCTTCTGGACATTAATGGTGTACATATGCTGGAATGTGAGCAGTGAATGCCAAGACTGAACCTTAATTAGTCAAAAAAAAAATGTCTGTGTACAGCAATTATCATTATGCTAGTGGAAAGAAATCATTGTACTGACATAAGACATTTGACCATATTTCCTTGTTTATATAGAAAACATATGTTGGAAAAGAATTTTCTTTTCTCTAGTGTTAGTTCTACCAGTGTCACACAAAGAATGATGTTCTGGTTTATCTAAATAAAT